>NC_142064.1:84710000-85010000 GCF_059756535.1 Pantherophis guttatus | reverse complement strand
TTTGTCATGCTTGATTCATGGACAGCTTAGTACATGATGCAGGTGGAAGCTAGTTCCTATTTCGTCCAGTTACTCGGCACTGCCTTCCCTCCCCATTTCACTTTGGGGTGAAGGAGAAATCAATTGCATATCTTCCATTGAGGAATTTGCCCGTGTAATATAGGTAGTCGTCAAGTTACGACCACTGCTGAGTAAAAAAATGATGTTGCTAAGCAAGACAGTTGTTAAGTGAGTTTTGCTCCATTTTATAAGCTTTCTTGCCACAGTTGTTAAATGAATCACTGCAGTTGTTAAGTTAGTAATATGGTTGCTAAATGAATCTGGCTTCCCTTTTGACTTTGCTCATCAGAAGTTTGCAAAAGGGGATCATGTGACTCAGTGGTGGGTTTCAAAAAAATTTACTACTGGTTCTGTGGGTGTGGCATGGTTTGGTGGGCGTGGCAGGGGAAGGATACTGTAAAATGTCCATTCCCACCCAATCCAGGGGAAGGTTACTTCAAAATCCCCATTTCCTCCTGATCAGCTGGGACTTGGGAGGCAGAGAATAGATGGGGGTGGGGCCAGTCAGAATTTTTACTGCCGGTTCTCCGGACTACTCAAAATTTCCGCTACCGGTTCTCCAGAACTGGTCAGAACCTGCTGAAACCCACCTCTGATTTGCAGCCAGCACTGTCATTCCCTTGCAGCACTCCTTGACAACAGAGCTCCCATCCATACATCCCTTCACCCTCTGTACCTTCTTTACCTTCTGCTTTACCTGTGATCTGTGAGCTTGGCTATTTCTTGAACAAAGTTTAAAGTTCTTCAAGAAGATCACCAGAGCCATGACTGGAAATAGCTTGCCATGTCAGCTTGCATGGCTGACAAGTGACAAGAATGAAGAACCTTCACAGACAATTTAAGAAAGGTCCATGCCAGCTGTTCTAAACTCCTAGTCAACCGTCCCCACTCTACCCTACACTGAGAAGAGAAATTGGTGGCTCTTTTGCCCTATGGCAGATGATGCTTGATGCAAAGGGAAGGAAAGCCGGAGGATTCTGCCAATCATTTACCTTAACATCTCACATATTAAAATATAAAGATAGCACCATTTGCTCTCCTTCTTAGAGAGGCAGAATATGGTTGAGCAATGAGGACAGCACCTTTTAGTACAGCATTCCTAAATCAGGAGCCATGGTGATGCAGTGGTTAGAATGCAGTATTGCAGGCTAATTCTGCCGACTGCCACTAGTTCGATCTTCACTAGCTCAAGGTTGACTCAGCCTTCCAGCCTTCCAAGGTCGCTAAAATGAGGACTCAGATTGTTGGGGGCAATATGCTGACATTGTAAATTGCTTAGAGAGGACTGTAAAACACTATGAAGCGGTATATAAGTCTAAATGCTATTGCTATTCTACAATTGGCCCCAATCCTTATGTGCAGTGAACACTGCTAGATTTACTGTCTAGATTCTAGATAGAATCATTGTTCTATTCTTTACAATTTACAATATTCTTTACAGTTATATTCTGTCCCTGCAAATGCTGATCCTCTGCACAGAAGTAATGGCTTTTTTCAGGAGGAAACAGTTCATTATGTCAAGGACAGGATGTGTCCATGGTTTGGGGAAATTCAGTAATAAGCTTTAAAAATTTGCTCAATGAGAGACATGTCCTGACATATCCCTCTCCATGCTGTGCAGGCTTCACAGAATTGTATAGCTAAAGAAGGCCCTCCACAGAGCAAATAGAAAATGTTCTGAATGAGGGTCATCTTGTCCTTCTTGTGCAATCATAGCAAAGTTGCAGCAAAGCATTTGTTATGTCACACTTGAAAAATAGAGGTGTGAAATGCTTTAACCACCATCCTTTGGAATATATCAGCCCATTTTATTTTTCATTTTTATCGACATCAAGTCTGAACTGGAAAAGTTTGAAGTCTGAATCATCTAGACCAGGAGTGTCAAACTCAAGGGCCGTAGGCTGCATGTGGCCCGCAGGGTGCTTAGATCTGGCCCGCGGGGCCGCCCTGGAAACAGTGAAGGACCAGCCCCTGCAGGGCCTCTGCCAGGGAAAACGGAGCTCAGGAGGCTGTGACGGACTCCTGCAACCCTCTGCCAGTGAAAACTGAGCTCAGTGGCCCTCCCGAGCTCCATTTTTGCTGGCAGAAGGTTGCAGGAGGCCATCACAGCCTCCTGAGCTCCGCTTTCACTGGCAGAGTGCTTGGGCCACCACAGGCACCCCGACATGAGTGATGTCAAGCTGGCCATGCCCACCCTGGCCAAGCCCACCCAGCCCCCAGTTGTGCCAAATACAACCCTGATGCAGCCCTCAATGAGCCTGACACCCCTGATCTAAACCTTTGTGTTTCATTATGCATAGGCAAGAAGCTGGGAGAGCCACAATTCCTTCTTGTAATGTGATTTTATTCTTTAGGCAGGAATACTTTCTCATAGTGAAATTATTTCTCATGTGCATTCCAAGATGATAGTATTCCAAAAAAAAAAAAAAAAAACACCACTGGATGTTGACATTTGTTGTATGATCATATTTATTCTCTTAAATTAGGGTTGGAGAAACCTTTAGTTTTCTCTATACTCCTGAACTGTAATTCCTAGCATCCTTTTTCTAAATGGCCATATTGTCTAAAACTGCTGGAAGGTCGTATTATATTGAGTAGCAGTATTTCTCCATGAAGAGGACTCTTCCTGACATCTTCCTCCAACACAACTTTAATTATCTCTTTGTCCCCTTTTAATGTATGGATTGTCTGTTAAGTTTGAAATATGACATACGTTGAGGGAAACGGAGGGAATCTTGTCAATTTAACATTATTTGGTAGACTACCTAAATTCAGGCGGTATTAGGTAGTCTACCAAATAATGTTAAAGTAATATACTTTATAATTTATTACTTTATAATATATTACTTTGAAGTAATTACTTCAAAGTAATATAAACAGATTAGAACTTCTAATCTAGTCCAATTTCCATAGGAAAGCATCTCTTCCCTATACCTCCAACTAACTATTTTAATATATATACTTTTATTATCAGATATCTACAACAGAATTTTATGGACAAACCCCCCCCCCCCCCCCGAAGATCTTTCTATAAACAACTAGCTGCAAGCTCCTTCATGATCACTGAAAAGACTCTCACATCACAGTGGTAAATCCTCGGTAAGCTAAGGCAAGACTGCAATTTGACTCTGATAGATAGATAGATAGATAGATAGATAGATAGATAGATAGATAGATAGATATGAAAGAAAGAAAGAAAGAAAGAAGGAAAGAAAAAGAAAGAAAGAAAGAAAGAAAGAAAGAAAGAAAGAAAGAAAGAAAAAGAAAGAAAGAAAGAAAGAAAGAAAGAAAGAAAGAAAGAAAGAAAGAAAGAAAGAAAGAAAAAGAAAGAATTAATTCTTTACTGGCCAAGTGTGATTGGACACACAAGGAATTTGTCTTGGTGCATTTGCTCTCAGGGTACATAAAAGAAAAGATACATTCGTCAAGAATCATAAGGTACAACACTTAATGATAGTCATAGGGTAGAAATAAGCAATCGGATCATACTAGGAAACAATCAATATAAATCGTAAGGATACAGCAACAAGTTACAGTCATACAGTTGTAAGTGAGAGGAGATGGGTGATAGGAACGATGAGAAGATTAATAGTAACAGTAATAATAATAATAATACGGTAATAATAATAATATGGTAATAATAATAATAATAATAATAATAATAATAATAATAATAATGATTTGTCCATTATAATCATATGTGTGTATACTCCAAAATATATCCCGTTGAATTCATTATTTTCCTAAGTATGGCTTAGATGGTGGTTTAAATGTCATTATCTGTCCCAAAGCTTTGAAATGATAGTCTCCATGAAACATATGTAGAGATTACACCATATGAAATTATATTTAGATTTTTCTTTAAAAAAAAATCTTTTTTTCTTTTCTACCAAGCAGAACAATATGCATAAATGATTGTCTTTTCTAATTAATGAATTGATGTTTAGTTATTCACTGTATGTGCACGCACACACACAAAGATGGATTATTTTATAAAATACATAATGATACCTTATACTTGCATCCCAATAGCCTATTGTCCAAAATGTAGGCATGGATGAATGGAAGATTACATTCTAATTAGATTTGTGTGGCCTTTTAAAATTCTGTATTCAGCTTTTCTGCTTTGACTTCTGGTTCCTGAGCAGAATCCAATGGTTAATTCCCGCTGAAACATATTTTCATATCTCATTGCAGCATCTCAAATTCAAAAAATTGACTTTTTTGGGGGGGGTCATACTGGGGTGCAATCGGAAGTTATTGTCATTTCTTCATGAGACAATTTTATGTAAAAGCTGTTTAGAGCACAATGGGCCTCTTCTTCTATTCTAATTTATGTGACCACAGGAACAGTACATATTGTAGTCAATTATCAAGTCAGTTTGGCAATGTAGAAAATAGTAAGCAATCTTCTATTTACAACTCACAAGATGTTTGCATGTTTTCTTCCTCTTTTCTTTAGCAATCCTTGCAAGCATAAATGGACATATCTTCTTCCTACCTTCCCACCCTGCCATTTTGTTTCCCCTTCAAAGATATGCAGTTATGAAGTTCCTAGGATGCGGTGGCTCAGTGGCTAAAATGCTGAGCTTGTCGATCAAAAAGTTGGCAGTTCAGTGGTTTGAATCCCTAGTGCCGCGTAAAGGGGTGAGCTCCCATTTCTTGTCCCAGCTTCTGCCAACCTAGCAGTTCAAAAGCACGTAAAAATGCAAGTAGAAAAATAGGGACCACCTTTGGTAGGAAGATAACAGCGTTCCCTGCGCCTTTGGCATTGAGTCATGCTGGCCACATGACCATGGAGATGTCTTTGGACAGCGCTGGCTCTTCAGCTTTGAAATGGAGATGAGCACCGCCCCCTAGAGTCAGGAACGACTAGCACATATGTGTGAGGGGAACCTTTACTTTTACCTTTTAAGGCTTTCCTAGCAAGTTTTAAATTTATCCACATTTATCTTTACCTTTACCATAGGAGCACTGTAGAAAAAGATAAGAATGGCAATGCTATAATTACCGAGTCATGGTGGCACAGTGGTTAGAATGCAGTATTGCAGGATAATTCTGCTGAAAGCCAAAAGTTCGATCTTCACCGGCTCAGCCTTCCATTTTTCCAAGGTCAGTAAAATAAGGAGCAATTGCTGAATCTGTAAACTGCTTAAAGAGGGCTGTAAAAATAAGTGCTAATGCTATTACTAAGAAAATAAGTGAATCATTATTGCCTTGTTGATATTTCCTTCTGATCTAACAGTGGTCAGTCAGCATTGGCATTGAACACAACAGAGGGTCAAAAGAAGAAGATTTAGAAGAAGTGGATTTTCTTTCTTTTTTTTTTTTATTGCAAAAGTTTTACAATTACATTTTCACCCCTTTTTTTCACCCCCCCCCTCCCTCCCCAAACTTCCCGTCCTCCCTAACCCTCCCCCCCCAGACTTCCCTATTATGTACTCATAACTAATAACACTGATATATAAACCTGAACCCATCCCTCCCCCTATATAATTTTTCCTCTTTGTCTCTTTACATTAAAATATTTCTAATACATTATTTTCAAATAAAAGCTATTTGATACTTTCTAGTTTGGTATTTGTTCTGAACATATTCTATCCACCTTTTCCATTCCCATTCATAAGTCTCTTGTGAACAATCTTTTAAATATGCTGAGATCTTCGCCATCTCTGCAAAACTTGCCATCTTCAAAGTCCATTCCTCGATAGTAGGCAAAACTTCATTCTTCCAATATTTACCTATCAACAATCTTGCTGCTGTTATCATATACAATATTAGTTTTATTTCACCCCGTGTAAAACCCTTAACTATACCCAATAAAAACAATTGTGGAGAAAATTGAATTTGTTTCTTCAAAACATTCTGCATGACCCACCATATTTTTATCCAAAAAGCCTTAACTTTCCTACAGGTCCACCAAACATGATAATACGTAGCATCCAAACATTCGCATCTCCAACATTTTGACTGAACATTAGGGTACATACATGACAACTTTTTAGGATCTAAATGCCATCTATAAAACATTTTATAAAAATTTTCCCTCAGATTCTGTGACTGTGTAAATTTAACATTCTGAACCCAATTTTTTTCCCATGTTTCCAACATCACTGGTTCTTCAAAATTTTGTGCCCACTTAATCATACAATCTTTAACTAATTCAGTTTCTGAATCCCTTTCTAGCAAAACATTATAAAGCCTTTTAATATGCATTGGACCTTTCTCTCTTATATGTCTAACCAATTCTTCCTCATGCAACATAATACCAGTTTTTTGGTCCTCTTTCCATCTCAATTGTAATTGATTATATTGTAACCAGGTTAAATTAATCCCTTCGTCCAACAGTGTCTGCAATGTCTTCAGCTGCCATCTGCCCGCATCTGTAAAAAGAACCTCTTTGTATAAAAACCCCCCGAGTGACATTATATTTGTATTCCACAAGGTATGACCAAGATCCAGCCATAGCGGTATTTTATAATCCCATTTGAGTCGGTGCTTCTTCCAAACTCTCATCAAAGAGTCTCTAAGTATATGACTTTTAAATACTTTATCAACTTTGTCATCATAAAATAGGTAAGCATGCCATCCAAATTCAAGATCAAAACTTTCTGCATTCAATATTCCAGCCTTTTTACTTCCAAACCAATCACTTGTTAAAGTTAAAGCTGCTGCATCATAATATAACTGTAGGTTTGGAAGTTTAAGGCCTCCTCTTTCTGGAACATCTTGCATAATTTTCAATTTCACTCTCGGCTTTTTCTCGTTCCAGACAAACTTATTAAGTCCAGTTTGCCAAACTTTCAGTTGTTTATCACTTTTAAGCACCGGAATCATTTGAAACAAAAACAGAAATCTTGGCAAAATGTTCATCTTAACTGCTGCTATTCTTCCAAGTAAAGACAGTTGCAGCTTTTTCCAAGTCTCCATGTCTTTCTGGACCTCTCGCCACAACACCTCATAGTTATTTTGAAACAATTTCATGTTTGATTCTGCAACCTGAACTCCAAGATATTTTACCTTAGGTACAATTTCGAAACCTGCCCTCCTTTCAAGCTCATGTTTACGATCTTGTGTCATATTTTTGACTATCATTTTAGTCTTTTTTGAATTCAGTCTAAAACCTGAAACTCTACCATAGTCTTGTATAATGTCGTTCATCAGGATTGTTGATTCCATTGGTTGTGATAGGGTAACCACCAGATCATCTGCAAATGCCTTTATTCTATAATCCTCTTGCCTTATCATTATGCCTTTCAAAATTTTAGAGTCCCGTATTGTATTTAGCAAGACTTCCAATGTTAAAATAAATAAAAGTGGGGACAACGGACATCCCTGTCTTGTTCCTTTTTCAATTTTAAACTCTGTCGTCAAACTTCCATTAATAATAATCTGTGCTTTTTGCTCTTGATAAATTGCTGAGATCGCCTGTATAAATTGGTCCCCAAAGCCCATCTTTTTTAAAGTCTTTAGTAGAAAATTCCAATCCACTCTATCAAAGGCCTTCTCCGCATCCAAAAAAACCAGCACTGCAGAAATCTGTTTATTCTTATCAAGATATTCCAATAAGTCTATTACTTGCCTTACATTGTCCTTCATATATCTGCCCTCAATAAATCCCGCTTGGTCCGCATGAATCACCTTTTGGATTACTGGCATCAACCTGTTGGCTAATACCTTCGCATAAATTTTATAGTCTGTGTTCAAAAGAGATATTGGTCTGTAGTTCTCTGGTTTTTTAGGACCAACTTGTTCTTTTGGTATCAAAGATATATAAGCAGTTGTCCAAGATGGGGGTATTTTACCCCCTTGTTGAATATTGCAAAATAAATCTCTAAGTTGTCCCACCATTTCAGCTTGTAAAGTTTTGTAATACACTGCAGTCAAACCATCCGTGCCAGGAGCTTTGGCTGTTTTTAGCTGTTTTATTGCTACTGTTATCTCCTCCTCTGTTATAGGATAATTCATTCTTTCCTTTTGTTGATCAGTAATTTTTGTAACTCTCTTATCCTTTAAATATTTTTCTATAAGTCCATTCTGCACCTCTTCTTTGGCATATAGTTTAGTATAATAATCCACAAAAGCTTCTTTAATTAGTTTTTGTTGAAAGATTTCTTTCCCTCCAATATCAATACTATCAATAGTCCGTATACTTTGTTTTTTCCTCAATGTGTAAGCCAACCATCTGCCCGGTTTGTTAGCGTTGCAAAATGTATTATGCTTCGCGTATTGTAAGCTTGTTGCAACTTGTTCCGCCATAAGCATTTGAAATTGGTCTTTCAAAAGTTTTATAGCACTTCGTATTCTTTCATCTGTTGGGTTTTTAATAAGTAACTGTTCTTTATTCTTTATTTCCATTTCCAACTCAGATCTTTTCTTTTGTCGGAACAGTCTATGTTTAGAATTCATGTAGATAAGTACCCCTCTCATATAAGCTTTACTTGCGTCCCAAACAATTTCAATTGGGGTACCTTTATTCAAATTTATTTCAAAAAATTCTTTCAAATGCTTTTTAAGTTCTATTGTATTTTTTTCATATCTAAACAAGTTCTCATTTAATCTCCAAGAACGTCTCTCAACCTTATCCATCTCAATTTCTATCCATACAGGGCTATGGTCAGTCAGAGTTCTTGGAAAAATCTTTGTTCTTTTTGTCTTAACAAGTAGATCATTTGACAACAGGATAAAATCAATCCTAGAAAAGGATCTATGTCTATCAGAAAAAAAAGTGTAATCCAGTTCATTTGGATTATGTATTCTCCAAACATCTTTTAATTCCATATCTTCTTTCATATCAAAAAAAGTCTGTGGTAGTCTAATTCTAGACTTTGCCAAGCTCTTTTTATCTAGTTTAGAATCAATTACTCCATTCCAGTCTCCCATAATTAAAATAGATCTGTAGTCCCATTGCAATATTTTAGTATGTAACATCTTATAAAAATAATCCTGTTGTTGGTTGGGAGCATAAATTCCAATCAAAAGAATTTGGCCATTTGCTGTGAGCAATTCAATTGCTACAAACCTACCATCTTGATCTGCTTCTATAACTTTCGCTGTTAATTTTTTATTTACATAAATAACCACACCATTCTTTTTCTGCGAAGTTGAAGATATATAATGTGCTCCTAGTTTTGAGTTTATCAAATATTTTTGATCTTGAGTTGTGATATGCGTTTCTTGTAAACATATTATATCATTATTAAATTGTTTCAAATATGTAAATAATTTCTTCCTTTTCTGTGCTGAATTCAACCCATTGACATTCCAAGATAGACACTTAAAGGTCATCAGCCTCTTTCTGGAGCGCAGAGCAAAATATTTGAAGTTCATCCGAGAGCTTCGATCTCGCTCCTCCCATAGCTCCACTCTCTTGTACGGTACTCTTAACTGCCTTCTTGTCTTGTCTTTCCTGTTGTTGTTGTTGCTTTTGTTTAAGTAGCTTGGATTGAGCTCTAGTTATACGTTGATCTTTAACTTCAGTCAACTGAATCAAATCCAAAATTGGAGAAGAATCCAACAAGGGCTCACTCAGAAAACCTCCTTCTGCACCTTGCACGTTTTCTAATTCCTGCTTAGACTGTTCTTTCAATTGCCTCTCTTCACTCTCCTTAATCTCCAAAACTGTAGATGTACGTGGAGATGGTGTTCTTTCCTTAAGAATAGTACTGTAAAAGTGTTGTGCCTTCTCCACGGTATTCAACCGATATCCTTCTCCCTTATATCTAAAAATTATCCCAGCTGGTGCGTCCCACCGGAAGGGTATCTGTAAATTTTTCAATTCCTTAACAAGAAAACCAAATTCTTTTCTAGCTTTCAGCATTTTAGGAGGTAATTCTTTAAAAATTTCAAGTCGTGAGCCCCCCACTTGTACAGAAGTGTGAAAAGATTTTTGCAGGATATCATTTCTAATTTCTCTCTCAGTAAAGTATATGACCACATCTCTAGGCAGTTGTCTTTGTCTGGCCACCCAAGAGTTCACTCTGTAAATTTTATCTATTTTATGAAATACCAAATCAGGATTAGCTTGTAAAATCTTAGCCAAGGCTTCAGAGCAAACCTGTCTCAAATCCTGTCTCTCCTCCTCTCGAATTCCCCGAAGCCGTATGGCAAATTCCATCGCCCGGAATTGTATCATAACAATCTCATCTTCAATTCTCTGCATTTTATTGTCAACTTCATCAATTTTATAATCATTGTCTTTCATCTTAACATTAACTTCTGATTTGAATTCTTCAACTTTAAAATCAACTTTCCCAATAAATTCTGCCAGGCCAGACGCCACTTCTGATATTTTTTTGGTCACCTTATTTTGATTCTGTTTCACCATGTCTTTAACTTCATTAATTTCCTGCATAAATTCCTGATGTGATTTTTGAAGTTTATCATCTATCTCCTGTTGAGATTTTTGAAATTTGTCATCCAGAGTTTTAGAAATAAATTCTTTTAAATCTCCCACATCAAATTCTTTTTTCTGAGTTTGTAGCTGTTGAGCAGGGGGAAGTTGCGTTTGATGTTTGTGTGTGGGGGATCCCCCCCTAATGCCTTCCCTTCCTGCTTCTTTGAAGCCATCCTGGCTCGTGATCTAGTTTTTCTAAAGAGGGAAGTTCCTTTTCCTTTCCCTCCTGCACAAAGACTTCTAAAAAAGTCCCCCAGATTTGATCAAATAAGGGTTAAAATAAAGCAAAGTCCAATATTGAAAAGGGAAAAAATTTCCCAGTTGTTTCTCTTATAACAAGCAAGGCAGCTTAGTAGCAACTTGGAAACTTTGTAACAAAACAAAGTAACTGCAACAATCCACACTCGCTGGCTCGTTAACTCTGAAGCTAGGCGCCATGTTTTTTCAAAGCACTTTCACTCACTCGCATTTTCTCAGATTGAAAAGTCAACAAAGTGCTAATACTTGCGTTTCCAAATTTCAGGATTCAGGTAGTTTCGCTGTTTATTAAAACTGGTTCTTTCGCTTTAAGTTTCCTGCAGCCGGCTTGTTCTGCAAAAGCAGAATCGTCCCACGTCGCCTGGAGTTCCAGCAGGTTGGGAGGGAGCCACGCCTGTTCTCTCCCCAGAAACTTCCCTGGGGGGTTACAGGGGCTCAACCTGTGCCCTGCGATCTCTCCTTCTTCAATCCTGTGGATTTAGAAGTTTTCGAGCCGCTTCTTCGTCTCGAAGCGGCTCTACAGGCGGCGGGGCTGGCGGAGCTTCAAAGAGCGCCGCCGTCGCCGAAGACAAGGAAACCGGAAGTTCAGAAGAAGTGGATTTTCTATCTGGACAGGTATTTTGCCTGAGCTGAAAGGAGCGGCCACAATAGCTTGAGGCAAAATGAAGAAAATTTGTTAAATAGAGATGGCTCCATATTATCTATTTTCACTCCGATTTTCATATTTTCCATATGTGGCTTCATCCTTTCTCTTCCTTATTTGTGTTTGACCATTGTTCACAGAATTTTTTTTCCCTAACATGCCTTGTCATATGTACTTTTTTCTGATAGGGTACAAATTTCATAAGCAAACTCCAATTATATATGATGCCTTAATACGCAAAATGCCCCCGACAGATTTTATGCCTACATGAGTGCCAGAATAAAGCTTCAATCCTCACAACTCTTAGCCTCTGCAACTATTTCCCTTAAAGACTGTCTTTTTCAGTCACATCTAGGAATTTGGCCATTTTCTTGCAAATTAAAAAAAAAAAGGAAATGTAGGAGAAGGCTAAAATATTACTCTTCCAAGATATCTCTTTCATAAAGCTCATAAAACCTGTTCTTTGGAATTTGATAGAAACATTATTTCTTACCTATAATCATATCTGTGATGCTCTTTATTATATGTGTATCAATAGACAATCACAATTTACAGGACCAAGGCTGCATTCAGCTGCCCTTAGAAGTTCCTGCAGTTTCAAAAGGGGAAATAATTTAATTGATGGAAAGGAGGCATGCTAGCTATATTTCATTAATTACTTTTTATATGGACTAAATTGAAACTTAAATCAAATTTAGTTTTTATCTCAGCCTTTCTTGTCTTTTAGTCAGTTGTGGGATTCAAATAATTTAACCGGTTCTCTGCCCTAATGACTGGCTGGGTAGGTGTGGTCGGGTGATCATGTGACTGGATGGGCGTGGCCAACTCGACATCACTCATCACACTCAGCCCCGCCTCCTGGCCACTCGCCTCAAAGACCTCAACAAGATACAATTTCCCTCTCTATTTATTTACTACTACTGAACATCCAAAATACACTATTTAATCCTATGTATATATGCTATATGTGTACATACACATTGCATGGTATAGACCGTGTATAGGCACACAAACAGATACATTAGGTACTATATGAGCCTTGGTGGCGCAACAGACTAAAGTGCTGTTAAGTAACACCAGCTGCCTGCAATTACTGCAAGTTGACTCAGCCTTCCATCCTTTCGAGGTAGGTAAATTGAGGACCCAGATTGTGGGGGCACTAAACTGACTTTGTATAAAAAAGAACACCGCTTGGGGAGCCCGAAAGCCCTACTAAGCAGGTATATATAAAAGTATGAAGGCTATTGCTTAATGCATTGTAAGTCTCCGGAGACTGAGTCTCCGGAGAAGGGCAGCATAAAAATCGAACCCATAAATAAATAAATAAATAAATAAATAAATAAATAAATAAATAAATAAATATACAATATGTGTATGTACACACACACACACACACACACAAACAAACACACACAGATCTCTTCTAAAACTATACACATTCAACCTCACTCACCCAGAGTCCACTTTCTGCCATACATTTAACTATAACTTCTGTACATTAGATTTTCAGATTTACTTCTCTAGCCTGCACATGACCATTAGAGCCTGGAGATGTCAATGGCATTGCCAGAGAACTGTGGGAAATGAAGGGGATGTCATCCAGCAACAGTGGGCAACCAAAATTACATGGCTGGGGACTACACAGTGCCCCCCCCTTAATGAAGCCAATGTCCTCGGCGTACTAGCAGAAGCACTGGCAACACATGTTGAGGCTGGTTGGAGGACACACCACTGTGAGAGGAAGAGAGGCTGGGTGGACCGGACCTAGATGCTTCCTGGCTCTCCTTGTCCCAGAAGTATCAACCTCACACTCTCCCCTTTCTGCTAGCAGCCGACCCCTTTTCCCTCTCCCTCCCCACCCCCACTGCACGATCCCATGTTCCCTGCCACTGCCATTCCAGAGGGCGGAGGGTGGTGGCTGCGAGGCCAGGCACTCCCACAACCTGACTGGGTGGGTGGGTGGGTGGGAGAGGGGTGATCCGGGTGGTGCAACATGGCAGCCCCGGGCCACCCCCTCTGCTGGCAGCTGTGGACTTGTTGGGGAATTCTGGGAGCTGAAGTCCACACATTTTCAAATAGCCAAGGTTGAGAAATACCTTTTTTTTTTTTTTTAAAGAAAACCCCTTTTATATATCTCTGAAAGACCTACCTTGGCTTTCAGCATCCAAAATTTGCATGTATTGGGTCTACAAAAACATACCGATATTTAGATTGTTGAACCTTAAAAAATAATAACAACTTGTGAAAATGTACAGTAGAAACAGACAACTTTTATTAACACATTGGGCCAAACATCCTCTTTCTGATTTGCCTTTGGTTGTAGGAAGTGTGGCCAATGAGATTATGATATGCTGGACTAAACATGCTAAAGATTTAAACTATTTAAACATTTCTGAAAAAGGGTGGAGCGAAAGGGCCAACTGGATATCTGACAGATATCAAGGCATCCATTTTTGTCTTTAAAGACCCTCAAAACTAGTCTTTTGCTGGAAGACTTTTTTCTATAGGAACTCAAGATGATAAATATATTGCTTCTTTCTTCACTGTTTTGCAACAAGAAACACCTCTAAAATAGGTTGTTTTGATAGACTGTCCCCAAACCATCCAGTGAACTCCTTATTCATTGAAGTAATCTCTTCACTACTCTAGTTCAGTTTGGGGATGCTACTAGTGCATTACCTATCTGCAAAGTCCCTCACAACCATTTTGCTGCTTCACTTCCCTCAGTTTTCCCTGATGGTGGCTCTGGGGGACCAAATGGCTTGCTGGGATTATGTGCAGCCTGTGGAATTCCCGCCTCTCTTTCAAAGAGGCTGAAGGAAGTTGCTGGACTGCTGGTAATTCTATTGTCAAAATTGAATCAGACAATGGCAATCTGTGTATTTGAAAGCCTGGAGAGTTGGAGAAAGAACATCTGGAATTCTCTCTTGTTGCTTCCAATCCTCTAGGATCATAAGCAATAGTGGGTTGCTCTCGGTTCGGCCTAGTTCGGGTGAGCCGGTAGTGGTGGCGATGTGACATCACCAAACCGGTTCTCTTTGACTGGGAGCTGGGCCCACCCGCCTGCCCCCACGTTATTCCTACCTTTATTACTTGTTTTTTAGCCCAGCTGACAGGCACGGCAGAGTGGATTGCCGTACCTCAGCTGGGCAGAAACCTAATGCGCATGCACGGAGCGCAAGTTTGGCGTGCGTGCGAGTGAAGCGAGCAAGCACATGGCGATCACTCACAAAGTGCATGCATGAAGAGAACTGGTGGTAACACCGGTTGGAACCCACGACTGATCATAAGTTGCATTAGACCTGAGCTCTTTGACAAATACTTAGCATATTATCCTGTGAAATGGTCTCAGAAGCCTTCTAGGACAATATCCGCTCCTGGGATGATTGAACATCTCTGCAGAGGAAATGGCCCTTCAGCTATGTTGGAACTAAGCCACTTAGGTAGGCTGTATAGATAATAATGAGCTAGAAATAGTGTGCTAGAAACACACTAGGAGCCAATGCAGCATCTGTAGTATAAGTGTTGCACTGTTAAAATGTTTCTCACCTGCCAGTATGCAGGTCATTTCACCAGCTGAAGTTGCTAAGTAGTCTTCAGGTGCAACCCCAGGAATGTGCACTGAGAAATAATAAATCTGCTAAATTATTTAGCACATTATTTAGCACCTGTAACACAAATGATGTTGTTAGGATGTTCTACATGGAATTCCTGTGGTATAAGAAAGGAGTAAGATGCCAACTAGCAAAACAGTTTCTTGTCAAAGTCGGGCTGAGAGTCCAAATTCTGTAGTATTTGGAGAAAACGGTGCTTGCAAACAGTTTGCAGATGTGGTTGGGACAAGGAAATGGGTATAAGCATCTGGAGCTATGAAATTCATTCTAAATGCTTTTTACAACTGGTTGTTTTAGAAAGGGTCGAGGCAAGGAGACCTGAGGCCTGAAAAGCATGACATCTCTTCCTTGGAAGACTGCAGGTAGTTCTTGGCCAATGATCACAATTGAGCCGAAATTTCTGTTGCTAAACGAGACAGTTGTTAAGTGAGGTTTGGCCCATTTTATGACCTTTCTTGACACAGCTATTAATTGACTCTGGCTTCCCCATTGACTTTGCCTGTCAGAAGGTCACAAAATGTGGATAAAAATCAATGATTTTTTTAAAAAAATCAAAAAAACCAGATTTTTTTGATTTAAATCGGATTTTTTTGATTTAAATCGGATTTTTTTGATTTTTATCAAATTTATTTTAATAAAAAACTTTTGGGGTAAAAATCTATCGTAAGATAGTTTTCTATTTAAGATACATAAATAATTTAGTTTATTCAGCATGAATAAACTATGGAGCTTAGTTATGTAGCATGAGGCTGTATATTCTGCAACACTGGGACTATCGGTGAGTGGGTCAAAGGAGTAGCAGAGATGACAGTTGCTCTTTAAAAATTATGATTTAAATCGAGTTGATTTAAATCAAGCCTTTTTACTAGTGATTTAAATCATGATTTAAATTGTGATTTAAATCAACTCGATTTAAATCAAATCCACCCTGCCCAGGACCCTGCAACCATCATAAATATGAGCATTTGCCAAGCATCTTAATTTTGATCACATGACCATGGGGATGCTGCAACAGTCATAAGTGTGAAAAACGGTCATAAGTCAAATTTTTCACTGCTGCTGTTGTAAGTTTGAGCAGTCACTAAATGAACTGTTGTAAATCGAGGACAACCTGTGCCTGTCCTCTGTAAAGGACAGAAAGGTCTCATCCTTGAGACTACTAATGAATTAAGAAAGTGACTTGTGGTTATAATCTTCTAATCTCCACTTGTTGCTCTGTTGCCTCTTCTGAGACAAATTTGAAATGCCCAGAAGTGTGGATGGATATTATAAAGTAGAACTGAGGCAAGGAGTCCGAACTATTTTGTATGCAGCACAACAAAATGGCTTGTAATGAGGCATATGGAGTGTTCCTGTTACCAACCTCATCTGTGGGTGGTATCATGTCAATCCTTTTAGCTCAGGATAAGAAGAAAAAAAAAAACCATAAAGAGGGATGGAAATGATTTTCACATAAATAAAAATAGGCTGCAAAGTGAGGGTTAGATCAGAGAGATCACTGTAGCAATGGAGGCCAGGAGCTTGGGTTTTACTCACAGAATACATCCATCATCTTGCTTTGAATCACGGGGCTGTAAGAGGAAAGAGCGATCAAGGATCAGAAATAAGAAAGGAGGTAGGACCAGTGGTGGGATTTCAGCCAGTTCACACCGGTTTGCCTGAACCGTTAATTGCTTGTGCAGTTTGGAGAACCGGCTGAAAATAAAGTGCAAGAGAGGTGTTTTTTTCTTCTTCTCTGCCTTCAGTTAATAGCTCTGGGCAGACAGCCAAGAACCACTTAACACAGTGGTTCTCAACCTTCCTAATGCCGCGACCCTTTAATACAGTTCCTCATGTTGGGGTGACCCCCAACCAGGGGTGGGTTCTAAATTTTTTTACTACCAGTTCTGTGGGCGTGGCTTATTTTGTGGGTGTGGCTTGGAGGTCATGTGACTGGGTGGGTGTGGCTAGCTGGTCATGTGACCGGGTGGCCATGGCTATGTGTATAGGGACTACTCAGAGGGCTGAAAAAAGTTCTCACACTTTTGACTGGTCCTCACACTTATGACCATCCTCACATTTATGCCCGTGCAGCATTCTTAACAACCATGTCACTCATTTCACAACTGCTTCTTTTCACCATGGTGATAAGATAGGGCAAAAAACGTAAAATGTGAGGATAGTCGTAAATTTGAGGACTGGTCAAAAGTGCGAGGACCAGTCAGAAATAACTTTTTCAGCCCTCTGAGTAGTCCATATGCATAAAAGGATACAGCAATAGAGAGGGATGAAGGAAGGGAAGGGAAATTAGAGTAGGAGTGAGGGTAAGAGAGGGAGGAAGAGAGGAGGAGAAGGAGAAAGGAAGAGGAAGTAGGGAGGAGAAGAAGAGGGGGAGGAAGAGAAAGTAAGAAGGAAAGAAAAGAGAGAGGTGGTAGGTTTGAGGAGAAAGATTGCTGTACAATAAAAAAGATGAAAGGGAAGAAAGCCAGCCCCAAACAAATATAAAGATATTAAGATAAAGAATGAATTGTTAAACTTTAAAGAATAAAAGAGAACAAATGTGAATAAATAACAATAATTAGAAACACACATACAAACATACAATGTATTTTCTTTGAACAGAGTATTTGGCCGGTTCACACATTTAAACAGTGTTTAGTCATTTCAATTAAATTTACAATTTCTATATTTCCTTTTTGCCATATTTATTCCTCATCTATTTTTGTAAAAAACCAATATTACCCTTCATCCTCATCTCTAATCTTAATCAAATTCAATTTTTCCCTTCTATTCTATATTATACCCCTTCCCATTTTCATCTATTTTTATATCCATCCTCACATTGATTAATTATGTAATATTACAGTTTAATATAAATTCAACATTTTAATATAAATCAATTAGTTATATAAGTAACTTTTTTGTATATTAATCAATATGAATATGAATATTCCAATTATTTCCATGCAATCCAATTTCTTACAAATCAATTAATTATATTTACCAATAATAATAAACCAAATAATTTCCCCCATATATTCCTCCAAACCACAACTTAACCATTTCTGCTTTCAACACAATATACAATTAATACTATCTCAATTATTACAATTCCCTAGTTAAATAGAGCTTTTTTTCTTTTGTGTTTTAAAATCTTGAACTCTCCTCTTTTTCCCTAAATTTCCCATTTTTTGCACCTACCTTTTTTGGTGAGGAAAAAGAAAAGAAATCTGCCTGGCTAATTTTCCAACAGCAAAGCCAACAGCCTGCTTTACTTTCAGTTTCGTTTTTCAGCATAGCTAGGGGGAAAAAAATCTTTCCAGCAAGCAGCAGAGTTCTGAGCAAAACAGCTGAGAGCAAATCAGCTGAGAGTCGGGAGCCGATCTAAGCAAGGGCTAATTAGCCTATGCTGAAGCTCCGCAGGCCAATAAAATTACAAAAAAACACTGAACCATTTGTTAAATTGCTGGCTTGCCCGCCCCTCGCCCACCACTATTTATTGGCAATAAATAGTTGTGCGGAGGGCGGGGCGAGCCAGCAATTTAACAAAGCCCCGCGGCAAGAATTTAAACAGTTTTTTTTCCTCTAGCCATCAGCTGGGACTCAGGAGGCAGCAATAGATTGGGAGTGGGCGGGGTAAGCAAACGGCCAGCGATCCAATAGAGCAGAGAGTGAGGGTGAGTGAAGGCATGGGGGGGGGGCGAGAGAGGGCTTTGGCGACCCCTGTGAAATGGCCATTCGACCCCCAGGTTGAGAATGGCTGACTTAACAGTTGCACTTGGTATGCATCCAGACACACACCTTGAATAAAGTCAATAAACAACAGAAACTGACAGGATTAGGGCAGGAAAATCCATCAATCACGGATCTAGGGATGGGATTAATCTCTTCTCTTCAGGAAGAAGGACACGATTACACACATTTTCATTATAAAGGGTATTAAGTAACACTTTTGTGATCATCTGATACTCCCTGGAGTTCCCCAAGACCCTTTATAGCTGCTGCAGTGTTGGTTACTTCTTGTTCCTTCCTGGGGGGGGATACAGGAGGGGACAATGATGCAGCTTGATCATACAGGCTGTGAATTTAATGCATGTGTGGTCCAGCCAGCTGTATTGTTTCTGCTGTGAAACACCCATAGAATAACATGATAACATAGAATAATAGAGTTGGAAGAGTTAATGGCTTTTGGCAGTTCACTCAGGCTCTTAATTTTCCTCTTAGCTGGTGCATTTGCTTTGGGGTTTTGACTTTTTTTAAAAAAAGGAGAATGACTGTTTTAAGTTTTCTGCATTGGTTTAGTGATTCCTGGCACTGTCCTTTTGGGGTGTACTTTCCTCACTCTTTTTGAAAGCCTCTAGTGACGGAGCAGCCACAACTTCTGAAGACAATCTATTCCATTGGTTGATTGGTCTCACCTTTAGGAAATTTCTCCTTAGTCCTAGGTTGCTTCTCTCTTTGGTTAGTTTCCATCCATCATTTCTTGTAGTCCTTTTTGGTGCTTTGCAAAATAGATTGGCTCTCTCGTTTTTGTAGGAGCTCCTCAAATTTCCGGACAGTAAGAACAATTAATTAGTGAAACAACTTCACTCCAGAAGTTGTAAATGCTCCAACTGATGGAAGTTTTTAAGAAGAGATTGGATAGCTATTTGACCAGTGGTGAGTTGGTCCGTTGGTCCGTTGGTCTGTTGGTTCGCCCTGGTTCAGGCAAACCGGTAGCAGCGGCAGCAGGAGGCTCTGCCCACATGCCCGAACGTCATCAGATATGCTCTGCGCATGCGCAGAAGTGGCATACACCAGTGGTGGGTTCCTCCCGGTTCGGTCGGGTTCGGCCGAGCCGGTAGCGGTGACGATATGACGTCACCGAACCGGTTCTCCCCCCAGCCCTCCCACCCCCCCACCCATGTTATTCTTACCTTTTATTTGGTCCCACCCCCAATCTATTGCTACCTCTAGTCCCAGCTGATGACTAGAGGGAAAAAACTGTTTAAACTCTTGCCGCGGGGCTTCAAAGGGCCTTCCTACAGCTGGTCAGTTTTAAAAGCAAACAAATGAGTCAGGTCATAAGTGCGAGGACTGGTCGTACGTGCGAGGACCTTCCAGAAATGATTATGACCAGCTAGCCATGCCCACCTAGTCACATGACCTCCAAGCCACACCCACAAAATAAGCCACGCCCACAGAACCGGTAGTAAAAAAATTTAGAACCCACCCCTGGTACACGCGTGAGCAAAGCAAGCGAACCGGTAGCAAAAGTAAGTGAAACCCCCCACTGCATTTGACTGAAGTGGTGTAGGGTTTCCTGCCTAAGCAGGGGGTTGGACTAGAAGCTCCTTTCCAACTCTGTTATTCTATTCTAAATATTGGAACAGTGCTATTTTATTGTGCTATTTTATTGTGAGTTGGACTAAGGAGAAATTTCCTAAGGGTGAGACCAATCAAGTTGACCCAGGAGTGAAATGTAAAATTTGTTACTACCAGTTCTGTGGGCGTGGCTTGGTGGGGGGGTAATGTGACTGGGTGGGCGTGGCCAACTTTTTTTTTTAACTTTTCAAAGCATTTTTTCTAATGCTTTGAAAAGCCTCTGCCAATCAGGCAACTCAGCTGGGATCATCAGAGACTTTTCAAAGCATTTTTTTACCACCTCTTCGGCCAAGAGGTTGCAGAAAAAAATGCTTTGAAAAGCCTCTGACAATCCCAGCTGAGCTGCGCGATCATCAGAGGCTTTTTTTTTTAACTTTTAAAAGCATTTTTTCGTCGGAAGAGGTTGTAGAAAAAATATTTTTAAAAGTAAAAAAAAAGCCTCTGATGATCGTGCTGCTCAGCTGGGCATGGTAGGGGGGCCACAGGGATTTTTGCTACCAGTTCTCCGAACCACCCGCCGCCATCGCTACCGGATCGGGTGATCCAGTCCGAACCGGGAGCATTTCACCCCTGGCCCTGCCCACCCAGTCACATGCCCACCCAGCCACGCCCACCCAGCCAGTCATTAGGGCGGAGAACCAGCTGTTAAATTATTTGAATCCTACCACTGGGTAGGATCTCAGTTTAAAGGCAGAATATGATATAAGAAGTATGGAGTTGAGGAACGGAAGACAAAAACTGAGGCTTCCACAGATGGAATTGGGAGAGATGAATTATGAAAGTGATGTTTCACCAAAACAATGCAACAACTCTGCCCCTTTTGTGATGTTGTGAAAACATAGAAAATGTGGGGCTGATGGTATCCTTTTGGTGAGAGGCGTTCATCCTGCAACTGTCCCTGGCCTCCTTATCCCAAACCTATTATACTGCTTAGGATAAGAAAAGTAATAGATTGGCTTCCGGTTGGCGCCGCCGTCGTCGCCAGATGGTCTTTCATGACCACCAGCCCTGCCGCCCGTAAAGAGCCGCCTCCACAGCTGAGAGGCAGCTTGAAAAACTCCATTTCTTCGAGGAAACGTGAGAAGAGCCGGCAAGATTAGGTAGAGCCCCCTGTGAAGTCCCCAGATTGTTTTTTTTTTTTTTTGCTTCTGGGGAGGAAACGGGATGAGGCTCCCTATCCAGATCGCCGAGGCTCCGGACGCCGGGGGAACTCTGCTTGTAGCAGAGCCAGACGATGCGACCAACGTAACCAGCGAAAGTTAAAGGATTTATTAAAATAAACAGGGTGAAATCCGGATCTGGAACTCAAAACTACAAGTATATATAATAGCCCTGTTATTGAATTTAGGAATGAAGAAAGAGTGAAAGTTTAAAATGGCGTCCGGCTTTAGCTGCTTGAAAAGAAAAAAAGAAAGCTGAAAGCGAAAGTGGACTTGCCTGATTGTCTCAGTATGTTACAAAGAATCTAAAATAACAGCGCTGGTTAGAAGAGAAGGGAAAAGTTTTTTTTTTCTTTCCTCAAACTGTCTCCCTTAGAGACTTGATTAACTCTGAGAGGATTTTGTGCTGGTAAAAAGGGAGAGAAGACTTCCTTTTTAAAAAAAGAGTTTGTCTGTGTGGCAGAATGGCTTCAAAGCCAGATAATAAAGCTGTATGGGGTGGTTCCCTTATTTATAAGTCACAAGAGCAGTTTTTAAGTTTGCAGACTCAGAGCCAGAGACAGGAGATTGATTTTAAAGACTTGAAGGAATTTATTATTGCGGCTCTGATGAGACAAGATGTGCTTATGGATCAGAAGTTTGAGAAATTTCAACAGGAAACTAAGGAGGTGGTCCAAGAAAAGTATGGTAAGATGAAACGAGATATTTTGACAGTTCTGACTGGCTTTTCAGAAGTAATTGTCCAGATGGATAAAAAAATGGAAGAAATTAGTTTAGAAGTAGAGTCTAAAATGAAGGAAGCTGATTATAAGATCTATAATGTGGATAATAAAATGCAAAGGATTGAAAATGAAGTGACAATGATGCAATTCAAATTTATGGAATTTGCTGTAAGACTGAGGGGGATAAAGGAAAACAACAGAGATTTGAGAAGGATTTGTGCTGATGCTTTGGCTGTGATGTTAAGGGTTAGCCCTGAAGAGGTCTTGTCCAAAATTGACAAGATTTACAGAGTGAATTCTTGGGCGGCAAGGCAAAGGCAACTGCCCAGAGATGTAGTGATATATTTTACAGATAAAAGAATAAGAAATGACATCTTGCAAAAGTCCTTTGTTTCTACCCTACAAGTGGATGGAAGGCAGATTGGGATTTATAAAGAGTTGCCGCCTAAGATGCTAAAAGACAGAAAAGATTTTGGATTTTTGGTGACTGAACTAAAGAAACAACAGATTCCATATAGATGGGATGTTCCAGTTGGTATAAGATTGACGTATCAAGGAGAAAGATATCGATTAAATACTGTTGAAAAAGCAGAAGAATTTTATCGCAACGTTTTTAAAAATGATCCGACATCTCCATGTATATTTTCAGCGTCAGAAATACAGGAGGGAGATAAAGAAAAGCAAATTGAACAAGAGATTGAAGTCCAGTGGAAGCAGATGGAAGTGGAGCCAATGGAAATACAAGGAGCCACAGGGGGCTTTTTGGATGACCCGTTCTCGGATCAACCTTTAAAGGTTTTAGGTGGACCACCTAAAAATACAAGAGAAGTGGTTTTGGATCTTGATTTGATGTCCTGCAAAGTTAAAGATCAGCATACAACTCGAACAGCATACAAGCAAATTCCAGAAAAAACAACAACAGCAGAGGTTCAAGCCAGCACAAGGCAAGAAAAAAAGCAGGTTCCACAAAACTAGAAAATTTTAGACCAATATCTTTTTTGAATATGGATTATAAAATTTTTGTAAAATTATTAGCCAACAGTTTAATGCCAGTTATCTAAGAACTGATTTATGTTTAAGCAGGACTTACAGAAGGCAGATATATGAAAGATAATATGAGGCAAACTATAGATTTATTGGATTATCTTGAGAAGAATAAACAGATCCCTGCAGTGCTGGTATTTAAGGATGTGGAGAAGGCCTGTAATTGAGTGAATTGGAACTTTCTATTATAGATTTTAAGAAAGATGAACTATGTGTACATTGAAGGGAATAATCATGAGGCAAGAGGACTACGAAACAAGGGCATTTGCAGTTGATCTGGTTGTTACCCTAACATGGTCGATGGAATTAATAATCTAGATGAAAGACTTTGCAGAAGATATCATATGGAATATAAATATAAAGTCACTCGGGGGTTTTTTTTTATATACAGAAGTACTCTTTAATGATGGGGGCAGATGGCAACTAAAGACATTAAATACACTGTTGGAAGAAGGATTTGATGTGATTGTTCAGATTTTATAAATAATTATATACGGCGGGCCTGCGGGAAAGTGGGTGAGACAAAATTGATATGGTATATGGTGTTAGGCTAGGTTATATTGGAAAAGGGATGTTATGTTAATTATTGAAGAACGGACTCTGAAGGTGGCCAGTTTCGTAGAAATGGTGAAGTTATCAGCATATATAAAAGACCGGACACAAGAGAGCTATGTAAGGGAGTGGAGGACATGGATAGATTATGTGTAGAATAAATACTAAACTAGGAAGTACCAGATAATTTTTAGTTGAATGTTGTGTAGAAATGTATAGTTTACAGGGGATAGTATACTAGAATGTCAGGAATTGTATACTACACAGGGGGTAGAGTAGATGGGCAGTAAAGTATTATATAATATGATTTGGATTTGGATTTCATCCTGGGGAAGCCATGGGGGGGGGAGGGTAAGGGACGGCTAGGGAGGGAAAGGGGGGGGAAAGGGGGAAAAATTTGTATTTGTAAAACTTTTTCAATAAAAGAAAAGTAATAGATTTATTTGTTTAGTTCGTATTCATATTCTTCAGTATGATTTAGCTATTTAGCATGATTTGGCTAGAGAGAAGTTCCCTGAAGATGGGCTCCAGTATGAGTCTGAAAGCTCAGAAGACAAAACCTCTGGTCCCAGTGACCGACCCGAATTGGATCCTGCAACGTTACCCTGGCACAGGTATATTCGCCTTCATTCGTGATTTAGCTATGTTTCTATTCTAGCCCTTCTTTACTTTTCATATATCTTTGTGTGTAAAGCTCGTGTGTTTTAAAACCATTCATTTAATGGAACTTTTTAAGTACATATTCTTCACAAGCACAACATATTTAAATATATCTTTTCTCCAAAATGAGTTGACATTTTGATACATTTAAACTAACAGAACTCTTATTGCAGCCTCCAAGAATTACAAAATCTGGAAGATTTGCAAAAGCTTTGTGGTAAATGCAAGATATAATAATTAAATCTAGGAGGCTGCAAAGATTGAATTCCTCAAGGTTTCAGAAGTGAAAGTTTTCAAGATTTCCTACCCATAGTCAAGACCAAGGAAGGGAAGGGAAGGCTAAATTTAACTTACTGATTTGAACTCATTATCCAATGCTTAGAAGCCAAGCTGTACTTTATTAAAAAGCTGCTCCAAGATCAAACGTCCAATTTTGAAGAAACTTTTCTTCTTCCAGTTAAATTCTCTCCTCTTCTATTTATTTCCCCCAGGGAGCTTTCAAGTTTATTTCATATTTCTTCCGATGGTATCTTGGAGTTAATCTTATTGTTGTGCAACAGCAGAAGTAGCTGTCTATTATTTATCTCGCCTTCATTCTGCATTCTCTCTGGTTTGTTTGTTGTTGTTTTTTTAAAAAAAGCCTTACGGATGGAGTTTTGTCATGATGGCTACCATTTAAATTAACTACTGCAGTAGGAAATGATAGAGGCTGTAGGCCTTGGAGATAAGATTCCACTTTGAGTGTTTGAACACTGACAGCCTTCAGCCCCTGTTAATAAAGTCAGAGCAAGAACTTCCACATCCATTAGAATTTCAAGAACACCCAAGCAATTTTTTTTTCATTAAACCGAAAGAGGGCAGAAGAAATTTCCCTCATAGCAGAGGTTTATCATCTCATATTACTTGGATAGCACTGTCCAGCGTCTGACTCTGATTGATTGGCCTTTAATAATGGAAACCTTTTCGGGGCGGAGGGGGGTTGAAAGAGTTCCAGGAATTCCTCCAATCACCAGTTTCCCTCCATCTGGACCTCAAAAGAAGCCAGAAGTAATTTTTTAGAACTGGAAAATAAGTAAATTTTCTCCCTACTTAAAAAGTACCAAGGAAAGGGATATTGAGAACATGTTGCAAGGTCTGAGGTGTCCTTCGTGTTAAGCCTCCTTGCACTGCAATTACATTTCGGTTGGCTTCTAGTGTATTACATGTTCAGAATAACTCGGTGTATATATATAACGATATAACTAAGTTGACTTATCAGTGACCCAGCCTTCTTTTTTAAATACATTTGAAATTGAAATGAATTGATCAAGGTTAATGTCAGTTTTAGTTCCCTAAAACTTCTTCCATTTTTGCTTCTTCCATTTTAGCACTATGCTATGTTTTAATTTCTTCGCTGAAAATTGAAAGTATTATTGCAATAGCTCCATTCCCTAATTTAAACTTCATGTTTCTCTCAATGTTTAAACAATGGGCTAATTTTTACTTCTATTGCTATATACTGAGTTTTTTTAAAAATTGTGGACTATTTTTAACATAAGCTTTATAAAACACCTTGAAATTTAAAAGAAGAAATTGAGGGAAATATCTACCCAAAATTGATGACGATGATGATGAGGAAGATGTGATGATGATGATGATGACCATATGCCCTATGGAAATAACATCAAGAGTTTGGATGAAGATGATTACTATAAATACCTGGGCATCCTTCAAGCTGGCAACATCAAACACATTGATGTCAAGAATAAATTTAGAAGTTTGTTTCAACAAAAAGGATGAATATAAAGAAACTTTTCTTTCTTTTATTTATTTATTTATTTATTTATTTATTTATTTATTTATTTATTGGTTCGATTTATATGCCGCCCTTCTCCGGAGACTCAGGGCAGCTTACAATGCGTTAAGCAATAGCAATCATACTTTTGTATATACCTGCTTAGTAGGGCTTTCGCCCCCCCCCCCCCCCCCCGAGCGGTGTTCTTTTTATACAAAGTCAGCTTATTGCCCCACAATCCGGGTCCTCATTTTGGGTTTAATGGAAAAAGACTTGGAAAAAAATTTGGAATTTTGATGTTATATATGTTGAATGCAGCAAGATTACTTTATGCACAAAAATGGAAGGACATTTCGATCCCCACAATGGACAAATGGCTGCAAAAGTTGTTGGAGTTAGAAATGGTTAAATTGACTGCTTTGAAAAAAAGAAAAAAACCCACAAGTCCTTTTGTTTCTACTTGGAAACCTCTTCTTGACTTAGTGTTTGAGGTGGAAAAAAAATGAAACTTTGATTTTGGGTTTTACTGATTAGATAGATCTGTTGTTATAGAAATGGCTAGCTTATATTATCATGTAAAAGTACAAAGTTGATGTTACTTCTTATTCTACTGCACCAAAAGGAGTCAGAAGTCAATGCCCTTTCTTCCTTTTTCCCTTTTCTCTACATTTTTCTCTTCCCTTTTCCCTCCCCTATTTTTCGTATTATTTGCTTTTGTACTTTTGTATTTTATATTATAAACTAATAAAAAAGATTGACATAGAAAAAGAATAAGGTTAGATGTTAGATATATCATGAGAATACGTGTGAATGAAGAAGTCCAAACCCAGCTGAAGAAATACCATCAAGGCAATGAATACCTCGAGAATTCCAGGCATTAGTTACACAGCTGGAATAGTGAACTGAATTCAAGCAGAACTAAAAGCCCTGGATAGGAAGGTCAGAAAAATAATGATAGCGAATCATGCCCCTCATTCACATAGAGGTGTTGACAGACTGTACTTACCAAGGCAAATAGGCAGGCTTGAAATGCAAGTACAAACCAGACAAATGAAAAGGTGCTACAAGAAAACTGAGAGCTATGCCAGAGGTTCAGCCATCCTGAACAGGTCTCATCAGAATAATCAGACAAAGCGTGACTCAGTATGATGAGATATAATTCACAGAAACCCATACCACATTGGTCATTTCCCAGGTCAGTGATGTTGACAGACTCCGATTACCAAAAAGCATAGGTGGATATGGAATGTTGCAGGCACACCAAACAGGTGAAGCAAAAAAAAGGACATATCTGAAGGTACTGAAGAAGATCCATGAAGGTAGTAAACCATGAAGACTTACTGAATACTGGAGAGACAAAACTAGCCTACAAAAAAAGACCAAATGAAGAACAGAATAGTCATGGCAAGGCAAGGCAAAGTATCACATTTTAAGTACCTTAAAAAAAATAGCAGGCAAAGCAGATAACAGCAAGACCTGGTGTCAGGTTTCGTTGCTATCTTAAGTAAACTTCATTCTCAAACGCAAGGTCTCTAATGAATCTTTTTTTTTTATTTAAGAATAGGAGAACGACATTCCTGAACTCTGTGTGCAGCCAAAACTGGCACCTCCTTCCAAACCCCTCCCTTTCCATTCCTCAACCCCAATGTCTCATTGGCCATCGTGCAGATCCATCTCTTCGTCCCAAGCACTTTCTTTTCACAGGAATTTCCCCCCTCCCTCTGTCACCCAGGTAACACTATCTACTGAAGAGCAGGGAACTAGGTAAAAGTTCATCTCAGCATTAAAGCAAAGCTTCTCCCTCTTTCATTCATTCATGTCAGCGCTGAAGGAGATCATAATTTGGAACGCTGACATCTGGCAATGACTAAGAGCAGGAAAATTAAAAACGGCGTGCACAGATGAAGCCTTAAGAGCAAATGCTTAAAATCCCAGAATTGAGAAATCAATAACAGATAGCAAACGTCACCTCTGTAAAGAAGCTGAAGAAACGGTGGATCGCCTATTTGGCTGCTGCAAGAAGATTACACAGACTGGCTACAAACAATGGCACGACGAAGAAACAGCAATGGTGTATTGGAATATCTTCAGTAAATACCATTTGCCTCAAGTAAAGAACTGATGGGCCCAAAAAACAGAGAAAGTGGTAGATAATGTAGCAACTAAAGTGCTTTGAGAATTCAGTCAAACCTGCCAAATAACATCCCAGACTTGACAATTGTTGATAAGAAAGAAAGAAAAAAGTCTGGATAGTGGATATGGCACTATCTTGAGACAGCAGAAGAGAAGAAAAAGAACTGGAGAAAATCACAAAATACAAACAATTGCAAATAGAAATAGAATGAGTGCGGCAAATCAAAACAAATATAGTATTAATAGTAATAGATGCCTCTAGTGCAATCCCAAGATATCTGGGACACCACTTGAATACCATTGATATTGACAAAATCACTGTAAACTGCAGAAGGCTGCATTACTTAGAACAGCTTACTTCCTGCAACATCCTTTAATATTATTTAGCCATTTGACTATGTGTCCAGCTATAATCTATTATACTTGCATGCTGCCCAACTGTCAATGATTCTGGGTGACTCACAACAATTAAAGAAATTACAATCAAACCAATAAAATATAAAAGATAGATTTAAAAAATTGCCAAGTGTGATGAAATGAGGGCATCCTCCCATGCCACTCTTGAGCAAGTCTTCACAGCTCTTCTAGACAACAGCAGAATGAAGTCCATATGGGTTTTAAGGGAACCTTCTTCTAGAGAGCAAGAGAAAAGAGGAGGTGTGTTTCTGGGGTCCTAAAAGATGACATTGTTTAATCAAAGGAACCTGGGGCACACCAATCCTGTAGGATCAAATTGGTTGGGCAGAGATAATGGGAGATAGGTGGTCCTTCAAGTAATTATTCCTTATGCCATGTAGGGCTTTATGGGTAACAATCAGTCCTTGGATTGCATCCAGAATATCTGTGCAACTTTATCAAAAACTGCCTGACCACTACAGCACAACCAACACAAGCTATGAGGAGGATAACACTGTCAAACATTTCAGGAACAACCAATAGACTATTACAACTACATGGCCTGACCATGGCACACAACCAAAACCCTCCAAAACATTTTAAGTAAACCCAAAGACCCAGTAGCCCACAGGGGGAAAAAAACAGGTGTCATCTACAACATATAATATAAGGATTTTAATAGCCACTATGTAGGAGAGACAGGCAAAAGACGAACAGAGCACATCCATGAATACCAACTAGCAATCTGAAGTCACGATAAAAACTCCTTAATATCACAACACACGGACTGACTCAACCATAGTTTCAACTGTAAAACTGTGAGCATCCTAAAACCAAGTTAAATCCAAAAATACAAGGGAATTCCTGGAAGCATGGCACTCAGAGATGTCAGCCATCAAAAGATACATAAAATTAAAACCCATTCACACACCACTGAAAAGAGAGAATAAAAAAAGCTAAGAAGGAAACCAAAACCCAGAACATATCTACGTCAGCAGGGATTAACACCTGACAAACAGTCAAGGAGAAATCAATTTCCCAATCAAGGAATTACCAAGGAGAAAATCACACCCTTACCAAGGACTAGGGGTGAAATCTGACAGGTTCTGGAGAACCGGTAGAGGAAATTTTGAGTAGTTCAGAGAACTGGCAAATACCACCTCTGGCTGGTCCCACAGTGGGGTGGGAATGGAGATTTTTCAGTATCCTTCCCCTGGAGTGGGGTGGAAATGGAGATTTTTCAGTATCCTTCCCCTGCCACGCCCACCAAGCCACACCCACAGAACTTGTATAAAAAAATGTGAATTTCACCACTGCCAAGGACCACACATTTTTGTATGGAACTACTAAACTTCATATATAAAATCAATATTTCCCAATTATTGTACATACTTTTTAATGTATATTTTAGTCCTAAATATTAGTTTACTAGTAGTATCCATGCCATCCAACATGCTTCCATGCTGCAATGGATTCCCTTCTGGCTGGTCATGCCATTTTAGTTGTAAAAAAAGCCCACACTATAATAGGTCTCTTTTTTTTCGTAACTCTGTCTATTCAAGTAAGCATGCTACGGGTCGGAAATGTTAACACCATTTGCTCAGACATCAGAACAACAAACCTGTCAAAAAGAATTCCAAAATAGAAATGCACGTATTATTTTTCTTCTTCTCGTGTTCGCTTAGCCCTGTCCCTTTCAAGCTGCAGCAGCTGGTGAATATTTAGAATTCTACTTGAAGTCTCACCAGTTTTGATCAACAGATCCAGCCACCGTCAGGGGATAAATCAATTGCCAGCAGATGTGGATTGCTATTTGAATATGAGGCCTGAACAGCTTAATTGGGGGGAGAGATGTTAAAAGTTAAACTGACAGTCATGTAAATTTTTTTTTTATTGAACTCCCAGTGCTATAATTTGTGTCTGAAACGAGCACTGAGTTGCGCTGCTCATTAAGAGGGAGGTACTGATGTTTGTTATACATGTCTTACGCACTCTGAGCCTGGAAGTAAATTAAGACCAGAGGGCACACAATCTGAAAATAAGGGAAGCAAAATATCATTCTTCATTCTTCAATGAAGCAGTACGCGCACACACAAACACTGCTAAGGAAGACATTTATTTGTACAGGTAGTCCTTGACTTACAACCATAACTGCACCTGAAATTATAGTCATAAGTCATGCTGGTCAGGGGTGAAATGCTCCCGGTTCGGACCGGATCACCTGATCTGGTAGTAATGGAGGCGGGTGGTTCGGAGAACTGGTAGCGAAAATCCCTGCCCCCCCCATGCCCAGCTGAGCCATGCAATCATCAGAGGCTTTTTAAAATTATTTTTAAAAGCATTTTTTCTACAACCTCTTCAGCTGAAAAAATGCTTTTAAAAGTAAAAAAAAAAAGCCTCTAATGATTGTGCTGCTCAGCTGGGATCATCAGAGGCTTTTAAAACCATTTTTTCTACAACTTCTTCGGCCGAAGAGGTTGTAGAAAAAAACATGCCTTTAAAAGCCTCTGCCGATCCCAGCTGAGTTGCCTGATCGGCAGAGGCTTTTTTTCTTTTAAAAACATTTTTTCTACAACCTCTTCGGCCAAAGAGGTTGTAAAAAAATGGTTTTAAAAGCCTCTGCCGATCAGGCAACTCAGCTGGGATCGGCAGAGGCTTTTAAAAGCATTTTTTTACAACTTCTTCAGCCAAAGAGGTTGTAGAAAAAATAGTTTTAAAAGTAAAAAAAAAAAAAAGTTGGCCACGCCGACCCAGTCACATTACCCCCCCTCACCAAGCCACACCCACAGAACTGATAGTAGCAAATTTTACATTTCACCATTGATGCTGGTCCTGACTGGGCTTAATTTTATGATCTTTTTTGATAGCTGTTAATCTGTAGAAAGTTAGCACCCACTTCTCTCCTAGAAGAATGAAATATTTTGGGGAATATTAAAAAAGGCAGAATATTATATTTTCCTAGATGAGAAATGGAGAAACATTGTTTTTTTCAAAGACAGAAAACAGACTGTCTTTCTTAATAGCTCCAGCAGATGCTGAGGCCAGCTTTTAGAAATGCAGATTTGGTAATCCATTTAAAACAGGATATTTTGAACAAAGGCAAAATTAGGTAGAATGGTAGGATTAGCCCTCACTCAAGATTCAACACAGGCCACAATAGGAATTGTCCAACACCCTTTCAGAACACAAGGCCCTTTGTTGCATCACCCTCAAAACTTCAACCAAACTTAGCTCAGACAATCTCCTAGGATTTGTACTTTGCCTATAGAGCCAACTATGACCCCTACATAACCCCTACATAGTCCCATGATAGTCTGACAACAGCTAATAGAATAAATGTTCTTGCACAGGAACAGGAAGCTCACGTACAAAGCCCAAGAGAAGGAATAAAAACCCCTTTCAACTCCATTTTGTCAGCTGCACCAGAACCATGTGCTTGGTGGTTCTCTTTATCATTAAACCATCTTTCCAATCAGCCTCTATGTTTCCAATGTCTTTCTCCCAGCTTGGAACTGAACCAGGGGTGGGTTCTACTTACCTTTACTACCGGTTTGCAGAGGGGCCATGCTGAAGCATTTTGGTGACGTTGGGGTTGGTGGGCGGGGCCTCCCGCCGGTTTTACTACCGGTTCTATAGAATCGGTGCGAACCGGGAGCAACCCACCACTGAACTGAACCAGATGGATATTTCTTCTAACAAAATGAACATGGCACTGGTTTTTTTTGTTTTTTGTTTTTTTGCTGTAAATCAGAAGTAAATGGTGGTTCCCAGCAAATAAATAAATAAATTGAAAATTATGGTCATGTCACCATAGGATGCTGCAAATGGCTGTAAATGCAGGCTGGTTACTAAGCACCCAAGATGTGATCACATGACTCCAGTGGTCCATGGAAAAATTGTTTTCTGCAAAATCAGTCCCTGGGGCCAAACAGATTGGGGCCACTGCTCTATCAAACAGGATTTAATTTTTTAATTAAATGAAATTAAATGAAAACTAAAACGTGGAGTGGGAGTGGAGAGAAACTCATATTCTTTCTGATGAAAAAAAAAATGCCAAAAACTTGATTGGTTAGTTTTATATTTGTGGCAACTCAAATAAAAATTGACTAGAGGAGTTGTTATTTTTATTAAGTTTTCCAATGTTATACTTGTCTAATATCATTCATGCTAAATAGTTCCTGCAATTGAATACATATTGTTATTGTTTTGGATGATACTTTGAGCCCTATTAGTGATTTTTAAAGATCTTTGCCAGATCTTTTAATGTGTGGTCCTGACTCTTTATGCCTGAGAGCTAGGGGATGGTGATTGTATGATAATTTTTGAAAATAATAGAAATAGATCTAATGTAATTTATTTATTTATTATTTATTTATTATTCAAATTTCTATACCGCCCTTCTCCTTTCGGACTCAGGGCGGTGAACAGCCAAAATAAAAACATTTATACATAAATACGATTAAAAATAGATTTAAAATAATTAAATTTGGCCCATAGTTTAAAATTTATCAATTTAAAATCCATATCAAAATTTAAAACCAACCATAAAATCATAAAATCAAGAGAGACCGGCTAACTGAAAGAGATGAGTTTTTAGGGCCCGACGAAAGGTCCGGAGGTCGGAGATCACTCGTATCTCTGGGGGTAGATTGTTCCAAAGGGTAGGTGCCACCACAGAGAAGGCTCTCCTCCTGGGGGTCGCCAGCCGGCATTGTCTAGCCGACGGCACCCTGAGGAGGCCCTCTCTGTGTGAGCGAACTGGCCGGTGGGAGGCAATTGGTGGCAGAAGGCGGTCCCGTAAGTACCCCGGCCCTAAGCCATGGAGCGCTTTAAAGGTGGTCGCCAACACCTTGAAGCGCACCCGGAAGTCCACCGGAAGCCAATGCAGCTCGCGCAGGAGAGGAGTCACATGGGAGCGCCCAATCGCTCCCATAATCCCCTGCGCGGCCGCATTCTGCACCAGTTGGAGCCTCCGGGTGTACCCCAAGGGGAGCCCCATGTAGAGAGCGTTACAATAGTCCAGATGAGAAGTGACGAGTGCTTGAGTGACTGTGCGTAGGGAGTCCCGATCCAGAAAGGGGCGCAACTGGCGTATCAGGCGAACCTGATAAAAAGCCCCCCTGGCCACGGCCGTCAGATGCCCTTCTAAGGACAGCCGTGCATCCAGGAGGACGCCCAAGTTGCGGGCCCTTTCCGTGGGGGCCAATGATTCACCCCCAATAACCAGCGATGGCGTCAGCTGGCTATACCGGGACGCCGGCAGCCACAGCCACTCGGTCTTGGAAGGGTTGAGTCGAAGCCTGTTTCTCCCCATCCAGACCCGCACGGCCTCCAGGCACTGGGACATCACTTCCAAGGCATCGTTGGGATGGTCTGGGGTGGAGATGTACAGCTGAGTATCATCAGCGTACTGATGGAACTCCACCCCAAAACCACGGATGATCTCACCCAGCGGCTTCACATAAATGTTGAACAGGAGGGGCGAGAGGACCGACCCTTGTGGCACCCCACAAACAAGGCGCCTCGGGGTCGACCGCTGCCCCCCTGTCAACACGGATTGCAACCGGTCGGAGAGATAGGAGGAGAACCACCGCAAAACGGTGCCCCCCACTCCCAGTCCCTCCAGCCGGTGCAACATGATACCATGGTCGATGGTATCAAAAGCCGCTGAGAGGTCTAACAGGACCAGGATAGAGGAATAACCCCTATCCCGAGCCCTCCAGAGATCATCCACCAACGCGACCAATGCCGTTTCCGTGCTGTACCCAGGTCTGAAACCGGACTGGAGCGGATCCAAATAGACAGCTTCATCCAGGTACTGTGGAAGCTGTCGCGCCACCACACTCTCAACAACCTTCGCAATAAAGCGAAGGTTGGAGACTGGACGATAGTTAGCCAAAACAGCCGGATCCAGGGATGGCTTCTTGAGGAGAGGCCTCACCACCGCCTCTTTCAAGGCGGCCGGCAGGACACCCTCACTCAAAGAAGCGTTGATAATTCCCTGGAGCCAGCCTCGTGTAACCTCCCGGGAAGCCAGCACCAACCAGGAGGGACACGGGTCCAATAAACATGTGGTGGCGTTCAGCCGTCCCAAGATCCTGTCCACGTCCTCGGGAGCCACAGGATCGAACTCCTCCCAGATAACATTCTCAAGGCCTGCCTCAGTCATCTCGTCTGAACTAACCCAGTCAGTGGCCAAGTTTTCCCGAATCTGAGTTATTTTATCATCCAGATACTGTACAAAATCCTCAGCTCGGCCCTGCAAGGGGTCCTCCCGCGCTCCCAGATGGAGAAGGGAGCGGGTCACCCTGAACAGGGCGGCTGGGCGGTTATCTGATGACGCGATAAGAGCGGCAAAATAGCTAGATTTCGCCGCTTTTATCGCCACTAGGTAGGTCTTAATATGAGACCTTACCAGTGTCAAGTCGGATTCGGAACGACTGGCCCTCCAACCGCTCTCTTGGCGTCTTTTCCGGCGCTTCATCTCTCTCAGCTCCTCGGAGAACCAAGGAGCTAAGTGAGTTCGGTGCCGGGTCAGAGGCCGCAAAGGCACGACCCGGTCCAAAGCCCCGGCAGCCGCACTATCCCAGGCGGCCACCAGGTCATCAGCCGAGTCGTGAGCTAGAGTTTCAGGAAATGGCCCAAGCTCCATCTGGAACCTATCAGGATCCATCAGGCGCCTGGGGTGGAACCACCTGGTCGGCTCCGCCTCCCTGCGACGGGGTGCGGCGGTCAGAAAGTCAAGTCGAAGGAGCGAGTGGTCAGACCATGACAAGGGTTCAGTATCTATATCCCCTATATCAAGGCCACTCAACCACTGACCAGAGACAAAAACTATGTCCAGAGTGTGTCCCCCCATGTGAGTAGGGCCGTGAATTACTTGGGTCAGGTCCATGGCCGTCATGGAAGCCATGAACTCCCGAGCTACCTCAGAAGTTTCACCAATGGATGGCAAGTTGAAATCCCCCATGACCAGAAGTCTGGGGGTATCAGCCGCCACCTCGGCTATAACATTGAGGAGTTCGGGCAGGGTCGTCACCACGTGGCAGGGAGCCAGGTACGTGATCAACAGACCCATCTGCACCCCACGACCCCACTTCACAAAAAGGGACTCACATCCGGCTATCTGAGGCTAATGCCAATTAGAATAACATTTCTGTTGAAATTTGTCTAATTTGAGCTTTAGTTTAATTGTTTGGACTTTCATAAATATTTGGAAAAATATTCCTAGAAAAATATATTTGTTAATAGAAGTATTTTAATTAAATAACACAAATTAGTGGCATTAATATATGGCTGAAAATACTTACAAATCTGTGGGGATGAATACATCTTTGGAAACTGAATATATATTTTAAGAGGAATCTTAATTTAATTTAGATAAATTGACCAGTAAATGCTTAATTTTTAATGGAATGTCAGACGTTAAGGTTCTTGCTTATTAAATTGCAACTGCTTTATGAATACGGGGCTTCAATTTTCCAGATACTTAACTGTATCATTGGCTACACATATTAAAGGGATGGGAGCAGGTTGGAATAAATAAATCATATTAACTGGAACTTAATGTGTGGTCCTGACTCTTCATGCCTGAGAACCAGTGGATTTTGGATTTTAAGGTCCTTGAAATTAATTAAATAAATAAAGAGTGCATACTGTCCTTCCATGGGGGAAAAGGTCTATTTGAGTTCTCTGAGATAAATGACTGGCAGAATTTTGTAAACAAAAAGAGAATGGAGTACTATAAAAGTGCAAAGACATTAGAAATGCTGAAGGCATCATTGTGAAAGTCCATAGGTTATGGAGTTTTGAGAGAGAAAAAAACTAACATTTTATTCCATTTGTTGCTTTCCCTTCCTTTTCTGGATTATAAATTAAGATTGAGAGAGATGGTTACTACCAGAAAAGAGGTGAAAGAAGGGAAGAGAGTCCCAAAGGTGTTTTTTCAAGAGGCAACTGGACTTCCTAGTTTTTCCTTGAGGATGTTTCACTTCTCATCCAAAAAGCTTCTTCAGCTCTGACTGGATGGTGGGAATGGAAGGATTTATACTTATACAAAAAATGCAAATGATCAGCTGTCTGCGAGGGATATAAATCCTTCCATTCCCCACTATTCAGTCAGAGCTGAAGAAGCTTCTGGGAGGAGAAGCGAAACGCCTTCAAACAAAAACAAGAAAGTCCAGTTGCTTCTTGAAAAAAGCATCTTTGGGACAACCATGACCTAGATTACTCTCCATAGACATTCTGTGAGAAAAGAAATGAGTTTTGTGCCTGTTGCCACCATTAACTGAGCACCGGGGATTACATCAGAGACTTGATTTACAATATAAGATATAATGTAGAACATATGTGCTTGAAGAAATGGGAAAGACTGTCACAATGTCAGTGATGGCAAACATGGTAAGAGAAAATCATGGTGAATATGGAGGAAAGAATTGATTTTAAAAAATGGAAGAATCTGGAGTACAAGTAAGAGGCAAGGTTAAGCAAATTAAGGAAAAAAATAAACATTTTAGAGATCAAGACAGAAGTGATAGAAAGTCAAGAGACAGACAAAGATTTAAACAATGTGACACTATTGAGAAATAAAAGAATTTTGTTTGAGGTTGAAGGTAGTCTTGGAAGAACCTGGTAAGGACATAAGAGAGGATAATTCAGGCTTCCACAAATTTTTGGGAATGGGAAGAAGATATGGAGGCAGAAGTGAACAAAGTGCCTAACATCAGAAATAAACTTTGTTCATAATGCTGTGTCTTATCTTGGTTCCAGCCTACTGCTAATCAGTAAAGAAACAGAGGTGCTTAACCAATTGGGCATCTCAAAAGATTTGCTATAATATTTTTAATACATAAAGGGAAACTAACTTTCTATCTGATCTCCTGTAATCACTATTCCAAAACAGGGAAAAACACAAATATATCTTAAACAACATCAGTGTCAATGGCTAGCAGAACAAACAGGAGATTGGAGAACTTCAAAAACAATTTGGTGTGAAGATATATTGTTTGTTTGTTTTTAAAGTCAAAAATATCACTGAAGAGCTTCAAGTTGACTTGTTCATCCTATCCAGTCCTAGTATACTTTATTTAATTTTGCTGGATACAGAATGAAAAAATTATATATTGTTCTCCTCACACAAAAAAAAGATAATTGACCAACAGTATATGGTTTCTTCTTCAAATGATCACACTTTGTCTAATTCTTAGAAGTTTAATATCACCAAAAAATAAAGCACATGGTAAGTGTAATCCTGATCATATGAAGCCTTCATTTTTCTCTATCCAACTGTAAGTTTATAATCAGACTTAAGAATATGAATTTGTGCTGTGCTCCAGGATATACTGTCATAGTTCTATTGTGGTACTCAATTTGGTATATCTGAAACAAATGTAGGCTAGAAGGAATAGTAAGAATGTTTTGAAGCCAGTTCATTAGTTCAAATTTCGTGGTAAATTTGAACTAGCTGGAAGTAGCAGAGGTTGAATGCAGCTTAATGAGGCATTTAATTGACAATTAATGTGTGTTGAATGCCAGCCAAAGAAGGAAAATAGGAAAGGTTGTGGTAAAAAATCTGGTCAGTGAGTCAGTTTTAGGAGACAATTCATTATAGGAGGAAGGTTGATTGGCCAAATAAGTTAGGGAGAAAATTTAAATATAGATCATTAAATAAAATGGAAAGTGACTCAGTAACATTTCTTTGAAAGAGTGGTTTATCTCAGTGGTTCTTAATTATAAGTCCACTATCACCCGCCAGGCATGCAACTCAAACATTAAACACTCCCAAACTACCACTGCAAAATTTAGACATAAAAAAGAAATGTTACAGAGCACAGCTTATGATATGTAGGTGTATATGTGCAGTGGAAAATAATTCAGTTCTTCTGAATAATTCAGATCTTCAGCTTGTATACCAGTGTTAAAGACTTTTGTGCATTGTATGTACCTGTCAGAAATTGGAAACTGGCTATCTGCAGTAGTGGGATTCAAATCCCATTGCTACCGGTTTGCTCGTGGGCCCGCGTGGGTGCTCACGCATGCGTGCAATGCTTCTGCGCATGCGCAGAGACATCTGGGCGGGTGGGTGGAGCCTCCCACCGTCACCGCTACCAGTTTGCCCAATCCAGGGTGAACTGGTAGCAACCCACCAGTTGTGGGTTTCAAATTTTTTTACTACCAGTTCTGTGGGTGTGGCTTGGTGGGCGTGGCATAGCTTGGTGGGTGTGGCTTGGTGGGCGTGGCAGGGGAAGGATATTGCAAAATCTCCATTCCCACCCCAAGGTTACTGCAAAACCTCTATTTCCTCTCAATCAGTTGGGACCTAGGAGGCAGAGAATAGATGGGGGTGGGGCCAGTCAGAATTTTTACTACCGTTTCTCCAAACTACTCAACATTTCTGCTACCGGTTCTCTAGAATTGATCAGAACATGCTGAAACCCACCTCTACAACCCACCACTGGCTATCTGCTACAAAAAGTTTGGACAACTTTCCTAGATAACAGCTTTTCTAACCCTGATTTAAAATTGACACATTCCACAATCAAATCTCAGTTATACTATCAATGAGACTGTTGTGTTTGATGGAAAGCAGCTCTTCAATGCTCTTCACTATTCAGTTTCTTCTTGATGTTTTATGTATTAAGAACCTGTTTCTTCCCTGCCTTTATTACTATTACAGGACAAAATATTTTCTTAATGGGAAGCCAACCACATGTATCATTTTTGTGAAACTGTTGTCCCAAGTTGATATCCCCATTTGCTGTGGGATTTATTTTTTTAAAAAAAAATGGTTTTGAGGATTACTATTTAGAGCATAGAGCTGAAATTGCATACATTTGATGTTGTGATTTTTAAAATAGCAGGTTATTATTTATTGTTGGATGAGCAGCATAGTCACTTTTTGCTGACTGTGAAAAGCCATTGTTAAAAGACTCTTGCGAATTCCTGACCTTATTTAGAAATAAGGGGTATCCTAGCTTAGTGGAAAAGCACAGGCTATGTAGAATAGAGTAGAATCATAGAGGTGGAAGAGACTCTGGAGGTCCTTTAGTTCAACCCCCTACCCAAAGCAGGAGACCTTATACCATGGATGTCCAACCATTTGGCTTGTCTGGGCTGCACTGAGTGAAGAATTGTCTTAGGCTGCATATAAAATATATGATGTAGTTAGTATGCATAAATCACATAATAATGTTCAAAGTTTACTATCTTGTGCTGCTGTGTTACTAGCTGTCCAGGGCTGCATAAGGCCCATGGGATGCGGGCTGGACATCCCTGCCTTATATCATCTTGGACGGACAGCTGTCCAATCTTTACTTGAAAATCTATAGTAAGGTAAAGGTTCCCTTCACACATATGTGCTAGTCATTCCCAACTCTAGGGGACAGTGCTCATCTCCGTTTCAAAGCTGAAGAGCCAGCACTGTCTGAAGACGTCTCCGTGGTCATGTGGCTGGCATGACTAAATGCCAAAGGCACACGGAACCCTGTTACCTTCCAACCAAAGGTGATCCCTATTTTTCTACTTGCATTTTTTAATGTGCTTTCAAACTGCTAGGTTGGCAGAAGCTGGGACAAGTAACGGGAACTGACCCCATTACCTGGCACTTGGGATTCGAACCACTGAACTGCCAACCTTTCGATCAACAAGCTCAGCATCTTAGTCACTGAGCTACTGCATCTACTTTAAATCTGCAGTAATGGAACACAATTCCAGTGATGAAACACAACTCCAGGAGGTAACCTGTTCCAAAGACTAATTGTTCTCATTGTCAGAAAATTTCTCCTTAGTTCAAGGAGTTCTCCCTTTGATGAGCTTCTTGTCCTGCCCTCAGGTACTTTGGAGAATAAGTCAACCCCCTCTTCTCTATGATTGCCCTTCAAGTACTGGAAGACATGTCATCCCGAATCCTTCCCTTTATTAGGCTAGATATACCTAGTTCTCCTTTAACCATTAGCCTCCAGACCCCTTATCATCTTTGTTGATCTTCTCTGCACATATAGTAGATCCTAGATTCGCTCATATCTAAGTAGGGCTGTGAAATTGTGTTTGAGGTTCTGTACAGTTGCAGTCAATTATTCTTAACAATACTAAGACATTGTCTCAGTATAGGCAGATTTCTAGTTTTCCTAACACTAAAACTATCCACCTGGAAGTGTGCATTGACAATTGACTAGTCTTTTGTTAGTAAAAATCAAATGTATTTATGGAATGAAAGCCATAGGATAATGTATTTAATGTAACTAAAAGTGTTGGAAGCCAGATCAGCATGCTGATTAGGGATTATGAATTTTGTAATCCAACATATATGGAAGTCATCAAATTGGGGAAACCCAGGTAAGGATGAAAAACAGCACATCAAACTAATACATTATATGGGCACTGATCAGTACAGTATACTCATGGAACAGAATCTGTCATCAAATTCCATCAAATCCCAACAACGTCCAGTCCTACCATCAACCTTACCTGCAATTTTCTATAAAACCACTGCCTTGATATCATGGTAAAGTTATGCAATGGACATTACATCTTTACAGGAAAGCTACAGATTGCCAAGTATATCTATATGCTGCCAGCTTCCATCCAGAACATACAACTGAATCTATTGTTTATTCTGGTGAGAGAGAAGATCCCTGAGGATGAGCTCTAGCATGAGTCCAAAAGCTCAGAAGACCAAACCTCTGATCCGGTGACCGACCCAGTTTGGATTCTGCAACATTATCCTGAGACATACAGTATGCTGTATATTTATTTGCACAAAATTGGAAAGCAGAAAAAGTTCCTACAAAGGGAGAGGTAATTAAGAAAATATTAGAATGTGCAGAAATGAATAGATTAACAATGGAAATTAAAGGGAAAGAAGAATTGGAGTATTACAATATATGGGGGCAATTTTATCAATGGATAGAGACTGAATATAGACATAAAGCAGTATAAAATTTAAGAAATTTGGAAAGAACATGTAATAAATTAAATTAAAATGTAAAAGCAAAGATATATATGTATGAAGAAAATGGTGGTAAAGGTTGAATATGATGACACAAAAATTTTGTACTCGGATGACACACTGATTGATTAATGATGTGACGTTTGTTTAAAAATAAAAATAAAGAACTTTTTTTTTTAAAAAAAGTATACTGTATATTTTCCTTCATTCTACCATCAATACTTAGGCTGTATCCTATAATATCATTTGTTCTGATCTATTTTACACCAATGCTCAACTGGTGGATTAAAACAGGCATTCAGAAGACTAATCTACCTATCCAATAAGATAATTAGACAAGTCAGTAAAACCACAACAATTCACAGGGAAGGCCTATTAAAAGACAATCTATCAAAAGAGAATACCTACAGCCTGTGTTCCAGCCTCCCAAGCACATTATGAATAAATTATAATCTATTCTGAAAATGACACTTCACACTAGATGGCAGGCCCATTCTTGCATCCAGACAACCACCCAACCTGAAAGAGATTCTCAAAAACTTCAAGGAACAACAGAGCAATGATGCTAACATGGGAACCAGAACCTGCAAGAAATTCAGACTTTGCCCCCATATTTATACCCACTGCACTATGACAGGCCAAAACAACTTCATACATAAGATTAGAGCAGGGGTCTGCAACCTTAAACACTGAAAGAGCCATTTGGACCTGTTTCCCACAGAAAAGAAAACACCAGAAGCCACAAAACCCTTCCCGTGCCTGACTATTTCTCGAGCAGCCACAAAACTAGCATATGTAGTTGAATTAAATGTTCTGTTTTCTTCTGAAACTTTTCTTTTCTTGGATTTATCTATGGTTGGCCTACTGGGGGACCAAAAAGCTCAATAAATCGCGTGCCGGCGGGTGTCGCACATTGGCAGTGGTGACGCATATTTTGAGTGACAGGGAGCCGCAGCAGAGGGGTGAAAGAGCCACATGCGGCTCCAGAGCCGCAGGTTGCTGACTCCTGGATTAGAGGCACCATCACATGTGCTAATCCTTCAGAGTGATATAGTGATGACTCCTTTGCCTCATCCTCTTTTCAAATCCTGTACTGATTTAATCACTCTGTAAAGTGAATTACAGTTATGAAGTTTCTGCTTTTAATAAAATGTGTTAGAAAAGGTGATACCAGGCTCCTTCTGTTTTTTGAGATGTATATATGTATTTAGGATATCAGTAACCTAATTAGTAATAGGGAAGTTTGTCCTCATCTCAGTCATGAGCACTTGAAAGTTTGGCTGCTTGTGAAATATATATTATACAATTATCCTAGAAACTGAATGTTGAATGTGAGCCACATGCTATCATAACAGGAATAGGATTTTATTATCACCGTAATCACTTTTTTCCCAGTTCTGATCCTGAATGTTTTAAAATCACCAATCTCCCTTACATTTTACAATTTTATTTTGCCACAAGCCCAGTGGTGAAATCCAAATTCTTTTTACTACCGGTTCTGTGGGCATAGCGTGGTGGGCATGGCATGGCTTGGTGGGCATGGCAGGGGAAGGATACTGCAAAATCTCCATTTCACCCCACTCTGGGGCCAGCCAGAGGTGGTATTTGCCAATTCTCCAAACTACTCAAAATTTCCACTATCGGTTCTCCAGAACCTATCAGAACCTGCTGGATTTCACCCCTGCACAAGCCTTACAAGCTTCTAAAATGCATTGAGAACTTTTACGTTTGATTAAACATTACTTAAATTAAATTAAAATTGTTATGAATTAATTTGTGCTTTTCTGTACTGAAATAAATTTATTACAATAGGACTAATTTGATTGTTTTTTGTTTCCTTGTTGTTCCAAATATTAGGAATGTATACTTCATAAATCCCTTGCGTGGAGAATATATCTATCCACTGTTTTAATAACTATCATGAAGGGTGTTTTGTTTTATTTGTTTACTCCAAAAGAGGAAAGTTAGTGGGCTTCTAATTTATTACAACATATAAAATATTTCTTGGCAAGGTGATAGGTCAGATGTTCAAGTATTGGATGGAATAGAAGATCAAGGAACTTTAATCCAGTTACAAATAGGCCCAAAACAGCTTCCTAAGGAAGTGATGTCATGCTGGCCACATGACCGCTGAAATGTCTTCAGACTCAATGACCTTGAACCGGAGATGAGCACTGCCCTCTATAGACAGCAACTACTAGTGGAATAAAATCTGCAGAGACTACTGGCAGGGGTATCAAACTGGTGGCCCGCAGGCCATATATGTCACGCACAGGCCATGCCCATCACAGCTCTGAGAAGGGAAAAATGTCATGATACATCACGTGTTGACAATGTGATGTGGCAAGTTTGACACCCATGTACTATTTTTTATTATTATTTTTTATTTTTTAATTTGATTTATATGCTAGACTAGAGGGAGAATCTGGACTTTGTCTGTTTGTGCTAAACCATACCTAGTTACCTGCTTGAGATTTTATGTTATGCTATGTTGTCACTATCAGGTTTTGATGTTGTCTCAAATAAAATAAATTGCATTTCCAAACAGATAGTCTTTGAAGAAAGCTTTCATTTTATTAAGCACGACAACCTGTCCCCGATCGTGGCGTAGCCAACTCTGACTTCCTGACCCCAAACCTTCCCTTTCCGTTCCCCAATTCTCTGCATCTCATTGGCCCTCTTCCAAATCACTCTCCCCATATCTACTACTTAAGCTCCCAGGAATGTCCCCCCTCCCATCTCATCTCCTAGGGGATATTATCTTCAGGGAAAATAAGTAGGTGAGAAGTCAAGCGTCCTCTTGCCAGCTGCCCCCTCTTCTCCTTCTTATGTCAGCACTAGAGTAAATACAGGTTGAAGTGCTGACAGTAACCAATAGTCACAAAACCTTACTAAAATAAATTACTTATTTACTTACTTTCTATACTTGCCTAGTGATAGACTGATCATATGATTCTACCATAGTTCTGTTATGTAGCTATCATTTTTTTACACTTACAAGTTGATTAAGCAAATAACAAGTTGTACACTGTATCACATTTTTGTTGTATTTGCTGTTTCCATTTTTTTTTCCAATTCTCTCAATGTCAGTTCCATTGTTACAACATAATTTGAGAATATGAAAGTACTTTACTGTACTGTAATTATTTGTTGGAGGAACCCCTAATCAACATTAATTAAATTAGCATGGTGGATCAAAGCTAAAAAGTCAGAGTTTGTTCACTGACAAAGTAGAGAAATTAGTGGGTTCCCCAAAATTTGCATTTTAATTGAAATATCACTGAGCACAATAAAATGTGAAGAACACCAGGTGATTGAATTTCATAAAATCATAGAACTGGAAGGGACCTCAGAGGTCTTCTAATCCAACCCTATCTCAAGGAAGGAATCTTATATCATCCAAACTAAATGATTGTCTAGTCTATATTTGAAAATATCCTGTGATGGAGCATCACAATCCCAATAGCAAGCCCTTCAATTGATTAATTGTTCTCACTGTCAGATAATTTCTCTTTACTTCTAGGTTATATCTCTTTGACAGGCTTCCACCCATTACTTCTTGCCCGGCCCTCTGATGCCCTAAAGAATAAGTCAATCTCCTCTTCTTGTGACAGCCCAAGTACTGGAAGACATCATACCCCTCACCCCACATCCTTCTCTTTAACAGGCTAGATATACGTAAGTCCCTCAATCATTCATCATACGACTTAGCCTCCAGACCCATTATCAATGGGTTGCTCTTCTTTGTACACTTTCCAAGGTCACAGCATCTTTTCTGAATTGTGGTGCCCAGAAGTGGATGCAGTATTCCAAATGTGGTCTCACCAGCACAGTGAGACAGCTTGATGCTATCCTTCTGTTGATGCAACCTAAGACAGCATTGGCTTTTTGGGCATCTGTAGCATACTGCTGACTCATACTTAAATGGTAGTCCTCTAGGACACCAAGATTTTGCCTGTTCGATCATCCACTCCCTACAGAATTTGTTTCCTAGTTGATGTCAGGGGTAGTTAAAGTCCCCCATTAACTTCATTAATTTTGATGAAGGATAATTCTTCAACTTGAACTGGCTTGCCATTTATAACTGTTGTTTAGATTCAGATAAAGCTACTTTGTCCATCTCTCTTTATTATCAACACAATCAAACTTAACCGTCTTTAATTCCTATTGATTTCACCTGGAAAGAATTAAGCACTGAAAACAGTTAGTTTGGAATTAAAATGTAAATTTCTGACCTCAGCTTTTTTTTCCCATTGGAAAGTACATACAATAGTAAAGGAAGAGTTAAGATCCACAGGTGGAACAATTAATCTGCCTAAATTACTGCCTGAAAGAAAGAATCACTTATTCTTGGACTTGTAGTTGTTAAAGTAAATCCTTGTAGAAAGAAAGAGACTGGTGGGCCTGAGTTGTATTTATACTAAATTAAAGTAGTTTCAACATTTTTCTATGAAATATGTTTCCTAATGGAAGCCCCAGAATTTTTATAATGCTGCATGACCAGTTTATGATGAAATTTGCAAATTTGGGTAAGTCCTTATTTTTTTAAAAAAATAACCCACCTGAAATACCCATCTCCACTGCTCACATTTAACGGAGCCGGATGTCAAAGAAATTTGTTACCAATTTCATTTAGCTGAACTGCAACAATCTGCCAGAGGTGACCATATTATGGTACAGATGGCAGCAATGACTAAAGTCTCCTGTCATCCATCGTTCATAAAACTTCATAACAATTCATAAAAGTTCATAAAAAATCAGTATACATTCAGAAACATTGTCTGGGAAATGGTGCATCACTTTGAAAGTTAAGCACAATTCCATGACAAGTCTAACCTTGGCTAAATAAATGGCATGAAAAAGACTGGTACAGCAAAAAACAAAAACAAAAAAACCAAGAATAATGTCCTGTTTGAAAAAAATAATTTTGCATTGGGATTGCATTCACTGCACAGAACAATACAGGTACTCCTTGACTTACAACCTCAGTTGCGCTGAAAATTTCTGTTGCTAAGCGAGACATTTGTTAAGTGAGTTTTGCTCCATTTCGTGACTTTTCATGCCACCTTTGTTAAGTGATGCACTGCCTAATCACTGTTTCAAAATGTGATCACATGACCTTGGGAAACTGCAACCGTCATAAATATGAACCAATCACTAAGCATCTGAATTTTAATCACATGACCAGCTAAGTGTGAAAAATGGCCATACGTCACTTTTATCATTGGCGTTGTAATTTCAAATGGTCGCTAAAGGAATAGCTGTAAGTCAAGGACTACCTATACTCTTTTAACCTCAGAAAAAAATTGTTATGTTTAAATTGTAAGATTTCACTTCAGCATAATTTCATTTATGTTTACCTTCTTTTTATCCTGTTTCTATCCTTTCTTATTTCTATTAATTTTGTTGACCAGGATTCTAATAACTCTAATGATTGGGCTAAAGATTCTTATCTTGAAATGACAGAAATAAAAGTTTGTTTAAGTGAATCTGGCTCCCGCATTGACTTTGCTTGTCAGAAGGTCGCAAAAGGTGATCCACACCCCAGTGGTGGGATTCAAATTTTTTTACCACTGGTTTTGTGGGTGGTCAATAAAGGAAAAACCCTGCAACTTTCATAGTGCAGCCTGTGCAGTTCACAAAATCCAATAGCATAATAAGTGTCCCTGGATTGCATTTCTTTCTTCAACAGTACTACTTCAGTGGTGGGTTTCAAAATTTTTGACAACTGGTTCTGTGGGTGTGGCTTGGTGGGTATGGCATGGCTTGGTGGGCGTAGCTTGGTGGGCATGGCAGGGGAAGGATACTGTAAAATCTCCATTCCCACCCCACTCCAGGGGAAGGATCAATGGTGAAATCCAAATATTTTTACTACCAGTTCTGTGGGCGTGGCTTGGTGGGCGTGGCAGGGGAAGGATACTGCAAAATCCCCATTCCTTCCCCACTCCTGGGGGAAGGATATTGCAAAATCTCCATTCCCACCCCACTCTGGGGCCAACCAGAGGTGGTATTTGCTATTTCTCTCAACTACTCAAAATTTCCGCTGCTGGTTCTCCAGAACCTGTCAGAACCTACTGGGTTTCACCCCTGGGAGGATACTGTAAAATCTCCATTCCCTCCACACTCCAGGGGAAGGTTACTGCAAAATCCCCATTTCCTCCCGATCAGCTGGGACTCGGAAGGCAGAGAATAGATGGGGGCGGAGCCAGTCAGAGGTGGTTTTTACCAGTTCTCCAAACTACTCAAAATCTCCACTACCGGTTCTCCAGAACTGGTCAGAACCTACTGAATACCACCTCTGCCCGGGACACTGCAACTGTCATAAGTATGAGTGAGTTGCTAAACATCTGAATTTTGATAGCATGATCATGGGGTTGCTACAATGGTCCTAAGTGTGAAAAATGGTCATAAATCACTTTTTTCAGTGCTGTTGTAACTTTGAATAGTCACTAAATGAACTGGACTATCTGTATACAAATTATAAGGAACCATATATAAAATATGCAGAAAAACAACTGTGGATTTTCTAGAAAATCTTTAAACCACTTGTAAAACTTTTTGAATCTCTCAGAATTAGGAATAATGAATATACCTGAAATTCTAATTGGTCTTTCCTATAATAGAAGAGATGAAAATCCTAATTCAGCACAGCAAATACAAGTACTAAAATGACACTTAATATGCAAAGCCTTTTGTCTGAGTGAATACATTTTTTTGGTTGCACTTTATCCATATATTGTTCTTTCCATTCATTTATTTAAATTGTACGTTTTTTATACAAAAAGAAAAAAGAACATAAGTCTCACCTTTTCTTAGGAAGGATCGATGTGTCTGTTTGGATATAACCTCCAATGCTGCTTGTAACATAGCATATTTAAATGTTAACAAAGGGAAAAAAAACAGGCATTTATGCCCCCCCCCAATAGATTATAATTCAGGAAGCCTACCGTTGTTGCATTTCATTCTAAATGTGGTGTTTCTGGAGGTAACTATTTTGCATTGGAAAAGAACTAAATTTCTTTTCTCTTTGAACTAACTTGGGAAATTGAAAAATGTTGTTAGACAAACAGCCCCCTCCTATTATCTCCCACTGTGAAAACATTTAGAGTTAATTATACAATCTGCAAAATTGAACTAGACTGCTTTTTCCAGAAATATATTGCAAATAAGAGTTTTGCTTCCCAGTTCCCCAGTTCCCTAAAACAGTTCTCTAAAAATGTCTGAAAGGAGGCATTCAGGGGTGTAGTTTTTCTTTGCAAACACATCTACAAGGAAGTAGTACAGAGGTGGGTTTCAGCAGATTCTGACCAGTTCTGGAGAACCGGTAGCGGAAATTTTGAGTAGTTCGGAGAACTGGTAGTAAAAATTCTGACTGGCCCCGCCCCCATCTATTCTCTGCCTCCCAAATCCCAGCTGATCGGGAGAAATTTTGCAGTAATCTTCCCCTGGAATGGGTTGGGAATGGAGATTTTGCAATATCCTTCTCCCAGGAGTGGGGAGGGAATGGAGATTTTACACTATCCTTCCCCTGCCATGCCCACCAAGCCACGCCCACCAAGCCATGCCATGCCCACCAAGCCACACCCACAGAACCGGTTGTCAAAAATTTTGAAACCCACCACTGAAGTAGTACTGTTGAAGAAAGAAATGCAATCCAAGGACACTTATTATGCTATTGGATTTTGTGAACTGCACAGGCTGCACTATGAAAGTTGCAGGGCTTTTCCTTTATTGATTGGCATTTTTATATCAAAATGATCGTTTCCTGCCTTCGTCCTGAGTTCCCCCAAATGGCCAAACAGGCCAAGGATTCATGCAGCTGTAAATTGCAAAATGCAATGAGTGCTGCAAGACTCCAGACCAGTCTTGTTATTCCACTCTGCTGTTCTCATTGGTATGTGCAAGGCCAAGGAGAAGGGAGTGGGGGGGCGAGAAAAAGAAAAGAGCTGAATAGAGTAAATGTCAACACTTAATAAATCTTATTGCCAACAACCTGCCAGCAAACGTTTATCACACTTCTAATAATGCTCCAAACAGTTACTGCACAATGATGAATCATGCCCTTATATTGCACACATGTTGATCATAAACATTTCTCAGGCTTCTGGCAGTGCGCACAGCATTGGAGAGACAGCATGGCTGGCTGAGGAATGTTTGTCCTAAAGTGGTCCCTGCGAAGTGTCAGTGTTTTAACACACAATGAAATGGAGGCGGCTAACTAGAGGACAACAAAAGGCAGACCAACCAGGCTGCCTTCCCAAAATAAAACAGGAAATTGCCAAACTAATCTTAAAGCATGTTAATGCTGAGTTAAATTCCTCTCACTTTGACTGGATTGATTTCCTTAAAAAACAAAAAACAAAAAAACAACCCTCTGTCTAGGATTTTATTCTGAGAATTTGTATCTGTGTTTGGATCTAGAACTACATCTATTGGGTTTGTGTCAAATAGATCTGCCTTGCTCCAGTGAAGTGCTTTGTGCCATAGTAGAGATACAGCTTGTCTCACTGAAGCATGGTGAGTGCCTCATTCTCCTTGGGAAGATGCTTTGTGATGCTTTCGTGACCTTGTCCAGCAGTTCCAACAAGTAGCATGAGTTAGAAAAGGTTTCTGCGCATGGCATTCTGAGACTGTGTTGTGAAGCGGGACAATTCGCCTCTTTGTGGGCTGGGATGGGCTTGGCTAATCAGAAGACGCCGATTTCCAAGAAAGCAAAGGGATGAAGTTGGCAGCCATTTCCTAAAAAATTACTAAAATGCTCTCTGTCACTGATTTTTTTTTTAAAAAAAATCCTATTATATGTGGGAACACTTTCAAAAAGAGCTTTGGGCTTGTAACAGTGTGTGAAAAAGACCTTGGGAGATGGTGGGAGGAAGAGAATCTGCCTAGGAAAGAGAGGCAAGAGAAGTCATAACCTGCACCTGTATAATGTGGTAGAAAAACAGACTCAGAAGGGACCCTTACTAACTTGCCTGCCTGAAAAAAAGGAAGCAGGAGATTTGTATTATCAGACTTTCACACAGTTTGTGTCAGGGTTCTAAGTAACACCCCCAATTGGGGTAAAATTCACTTGCCTTCACTGCCGGTTTGCAAATGTGAGCTACTTGCACACTTGCTACTCTCGCGTGCGCCTCCTCCATGCACATGCAGAGCTTTCTGCGCATGTGCAGAGGGTCAAAAATGGAACATGATGACGTCTAGGCAGTTGGGTGGAGCCTCCTGCCGCCAGCGCTACCAGTTCACCCGAGCCGGATAGAACTGGCTGAATTTCACCACTGCTCCAAGACTAGAAGTTCCTCAAAGTTCCATTTTATTAGAGGTGTCATATTGGCACATTTGGGAAAACCTGAATCTGAAAGTTTCCATTTTTTCCCCCACCCAAAGGAAAGTCGAAGTCCCTTCCCCTGTACCCACGTGTCCGTCACATGATCCAATCAATCCACCGTCCCAACTGGAGATGCCTTCCAGTCATACCACTCCAGGTACAGGCTGTACGTCCTTGACTCCCAGAGAAAAGAATGTTGTTATGGCTAGATATCTCTACAACTCCATGCAATCCCCCCTCCCAATTTCCCACAGCACCATCTGTGGTAGCCCTGAAGACCCAGAGAAAAAGATGGCTTCCAGTGCTGACAGTCTGCATGATTCTGCTAAGTTAGCCTTACAATAAAGTAATATTAGCTCATTTGGTCATGTTTCCTGGTTGCTATCTAGGAAGGCTGACAGACTGGAGCGATATAGTGTGGCCTATTTGTGTGCCCCAGTTATTCTTGTAAATAAGGGTGAGACGATGGCAGTTTGTTTTATCCACTCTACATTCCTGTGAGATTTGTCAGTGACACTCATCTGTTGCTCACTTTTGTATCTCACTGAACATTCTCATATGACAAAATGAAAACTTGCTTGCTATATTAACAATTACATGTATGAAGATCTCATGTGGTTAGTTCTACTGATAGTTCTTCCTCTACAGAAAGAGTTGGCGAAACTGGACAGGGCCACTGAGGATTTTTTGAATGACTTCTGAGCCTACTGATTTATTTTACTTTTGTACTGTTATTATGTTTCTTCCAAATTACTAGCAAATTATTAACAAATTATTTTCAGGGCAGAACTCATGGGTGACTGGGCTAGTTACTTTCTTTCAGCCTATCTCATTTCACAGGTTTGTTCTAGGGAAAAAAGGAAGAGAAAGGAGTAATAGGAATACTTACAGCCTTGAGATATTTATAAAAGTAATAAAGGTGAGATCGATCTATCTATCTATCTATCTATCTATCTATCTATCTATCTATCTATCTATCTATCATCTATCTTGCAGAATCACTGTACTGAAGTGATCAGGAACCCTACTAAGGTCATCTGTATGCAGTGGCATCGATTTTAATCTCAACAGAAAATATATATTTATCAGTTTATCAATTTTACAGCCTAGACTATAAATCATGTAAGGTGCGAACTGACTACATGCTACTAGTTTGGGTACGTATTAGAGATTTATGAAAGTACAATAAATCAAATCATTTAATAAGTTCTGAAAATCAATAAGATATGATTTGGATATTTGAGAATTGTCAAATCAGGTCATTTTGATCCAGAACTCTGAACTGATTTAAAAAACACACACACACACACACACAAAAAAAAACAAAAGCTACTTTGCTACATGCACTGTAATGTCCCAAAGGTTTCAATTAATTCAAACGCATCCAGTATGACAATTCAAATTGATTTTCTTATTCGATAAATTGATTCAATTTGGAAAAATGCCTTGGAACTGAATCTCCAAATAGAATATTTGCACAGCCGTGGTAGTAGTTATACGTAATAACACTCTCCGAAGATGGTTATCAACATTTGGTAAAAGTGACTTTACCAGCATGAGAAAAAACAAACAGCTAATTTTTAAGATTAATCTTAAAGCAGGGGTTTTCAAACTTTTTCTGGCCTCAGAACAGGTTTGTTAAAAAAAAATACAATTAAATTCCCAGAAAACCTGCTCCAGAAGGGTCAGACTGCAGCATATTTGCTGTACCTTAGAAAAATTGGTATGGACACTCTTGGAACAAGTAATCTGTTTTTTTGGGAAGAGGGTTGTTTCTCACAGAATCCTAGGATTTTACACAAGTATTTACAAAACCTCTGTTCTACAATATGTAGCTATTAAATGCACATTTAAAGACAAAGCAGCAAAGCTCAGGGAAATTCTTTCATTTGAAGCTTTGCATCCTCTTCTCCCCTGTTTTCTCTATCAGTGAAATATCATCAGTATCTCCAACTTTTTATTACTTAGTTCTGCACTCAAAAGATTTCATTCTTATAACAACAGCACTAATATGCATCCTTCTGCATATCTAAGGATTCCCAGTTATGTAGAAACCACAACGTCCTTTCTGAATGGTTCCTTTTATTCTCAAACTAATACACATCTATTGCTATCAGAAGGAATAGCTGACTCTATCCCAAGACTGATGATAATGATGATGATGATGATCGATGAAGATGATTTTGCTGGAAATTGTAAATGGTTATTGTTTTCAAGAGTAGGAGAGAGAAATTAAATAATATGCCAATGAATTCATGCAAATACTAATGTTAGTGCAGTTTCCTGATGAACATGTTCTAAATAGTATATTCCTAAACCAAACTAAACATTTATCTTAATGAAGCCCTATAAAAATGGTGTCATTTCTTGTTTCATACAAAAATATGAAGGGATTATTTTCACAGTATAAACCTCTGCATCAAAACTGTAATCAGGTTCATCAAGTGGATCTCCCCTCATGGAAACAAAAGCCAAAATTGACTAATTATACTAATTAGCTACATGTACTAATATAATTTTATCAAAACTGCGGAAACTGAGGAAAACTCTCTTGTGGTTTGGATCAGAGAGGATTCTAAGCTCAGAAGACGGTGCTCAATCTTGTGTCCAAAGTGCTGTGAGTGAAGCTCCTTAAACCTCACCTGGTTTAACCTGGTTTCCTCCCTGAATGAAAGGTATACTCTGATGCAGGGGTCTCCAACCTTGGCAACTTTAAGACTTGTGGACTTCAATTCCCAGAATTCTCTTCACATGTCTTAGCATTCGAGCTGTTCACATTGAAGTCATCAAATCCATGGACACCTCCTGCTTTATCAACAGTCTAAGAAGGTTCCAAGCCTACAGGGGCCCAGTCAAGGTATTTAGATCTGACCGCAGAACAAACTTTGTAGGAGCCTGCAAGGAACTACAGATCAGTGAAGACACCAACCTTGATTCAGCAATTGACGACTACTTAAAGGCCCATAACTGTGTATGGACATTTAATCCTCCCCATGCATCCCATATGAAAGGAGCACGTGAACATATGATCGGCATAGCCCGCAAAATCCTGGATTCCATGTTGATGAAGACACCCACGCTGATGCATGAGATCCTCACCATCCTCATGACAGAAGTGGCAGCTATCATCAATGCTCGACCTTTGGTTCCAGTTTCCTTGGATCCTGAAAATCCCAACTGTCCTCACCCCAGCCACCTTGCTAACCCAGGAGACAGGTGACTCGCCAGCACCATTAGGGAACTTCGTTGAAGTCCATAAGCCTTAAAGTTGCCAAGGTTGGAGACCTCTGCTCTAATGAAGAGGGAGAAGGGAACTCACCACAATTGTTCTTTCCAGCTGACCTAGATACCAGGGGTGAAATCTAAAATTTGTTACTGCCGGTTTTGTGGGCGTGGCTTGGGGGGGGTAATGTGATTGGGTGGGCATGGCCAACTTTTTTTTTTTTACTTTTAAAAGCATTTTTTCTACAACCTTAAGAGGTTGCAGTAAAAATGCTTTTAGAAGCCTCTGACGATCAGGCAACTCAGCTGGGATCACCAGAGGCTTTTAAAGGCATTTTTTTCCCTACAACCTCTTCAGCAGAAGAGATTGTAGAAAAAATGCTTTTAAAAGCCTCTGATGATCCCAGCTGAGCCGCATAATCATCAGAGGCTTTTTTTTTTACTTTTAAAAGCATTTTTTTGGCTGAAGAGGTTGTAGAAAAAATGCTTTGAAAAGAAAAAAAAGCCTCTGATGATTGCACGGCTCAGTTGGGCATGGGGGAGGGGGCACAGGGATTTTTGCTACCGGTTCTTCGAACTACCCGCCGCCATCGCTACCGGATCGGGTGATCCGGTCAGAACCGGGAGCATTTCACCCCTGCTAGATACCATAGAGAGTGAGCTGGCTTGGGTGAGAGAAAGGCACTCAGTGGCCTCCTGCACTAAGTGTTTGAATTTTTTTTTCTTTTTTCCATACATTTTCCCCTTTTTTGTTGTTAGTGTTGGATTGTATGTGTTTCTGTTTTGCATTTTATTCATTAACATTTACATTAAAATGTTAGTGATGAAGTGAGAGAACAAGAGAAGCATTAAAACAGGAGCAAATTGCTAAGGACATTCAAGTTATATCTTCTTGGTTCCTTGTGCAGAGGTTTTTTACCCACCCTTGGTAAAGGTAAAGGTTCCCCACGCACATACGTGCTAGTCGTTCCTGACTCTAGGGGGTGGTGCTCATCTCCATTTCAAAGACAAAGAGCCAGCGCTGTCCGAAGACGTCTCCGTGGTCATTTGGCCGGCATGACTAAACACCAAAGACGCACGGAATGCTGTTACCTTCCCACCAAATGTGGTCCCTATTTTTCTACTTGCATTTTTTATGTGCTTTCGAACTGCTAGGTTGGCAGAAGCTGGGACAAGTAACAGAAGCTCACCCCATTACGTGGCACTAGGGATTCAAACCGCTGAACTGCCGACCTTTCGATTAACAAGCTCAGCGTCTTAGCCACTGAGCCACCACATCCCTCCACCCTTAGTCTTGTGGAATTCTTAGGTCTTGTGAAAAATCTGGATGTAAGTACCACCACCAGAAGGATTTGCAATTAGCTGACCAAGAACACCCAGCATGTAGTATTCAATGGAACTACTTTAAGGTCTTGTCTTTGGCCCAATACTCTTCAACATCTTTAGAAATGAGATGAGGGAATGGAGGGAGAATTCATCAAATTTGAGGATGAAATCAAGCTAGGGGAATTGCTAATATTTTGGAAGAGAGGCTCAAGGTATTTCCTTAAAATAAGAAGTATCTTATTACATACAAATTGCCATGACTTACTAATTGCAGATTCTACCAAATGCAAATTAGTGTTGCTTGCTATGTATAAGACTAGGTAAGATAAAAGAATACCAGCTGGGTGGTACTTAATATAGTTTTTATCGTGCAGGAATAAATTAATTGTTAAATGGTCCGTCATTAATTTACAAACTATTTGGGGGATTATTCAATTTCTACAGTTGCTGATCTCAGCCAAGTGACTCTAGGCACCTTACAACTCTAAAACTCAGAGGTTCTTCAAGATCAGTAAAAAGTATCACTAAAACAGAGTTTTGCTAGCAGTACAGATTTTCTTTTTCAGCGGGAGGTCAAAAAACAGTTATACGTTCACAGTGGATTACAGCAAAGTATACAATCTATTTTCTTATTGGTTACGTTTGAATTCTACTTTTTTTTTTTCCCTTCAGGAATTCCAGACAGCTTATATTATTCCCCATAATAGCAACCTTGTGAGGCTAAGAGCCTACCCTACTTTTTGGAGAATGGACCTCTGCATATTATGTAAATGTCAAACATAGCATTTACAGTGGCTTCTTGCAGGTTCACAGACTTTTATGAAAGACCCAGTGCAAAAGAAATTATTTTACATATTTCTTCAATTTCTTGTGAAAACACACCCACAAGCTACTTCCAGTTTCATGACATTGTTTAGCAATGAACCATTAGACAAGCAAAGTCACCTCTAGTGCCTTTTCTTTTTCTCCCTGCAGAGGCTTTAGAGACATTTAAACAGAATATTATTTGAGATTGAAGCACTAGCACTTAGATTTATATACCGCTTCATAGTGCTTTACAGTCTTCTCTAACTGGTTTACAGAGTCAGCATATCGCCCCCAAAAACCTGGGTCCTTATTTTATCGACCTTGGAAGGATGGAAGGCTGAGTCAACCTTGAGCCAGTGGTGAAATCTGAACCGGTTTTCTACCAGTTCACTGATCATGCATGCACGCTGTGCACCAAGCGTGTGCTGTGCGCGCACATGTGCAGTGCATGCCAAATGTATGCTGCATGCGTGTGCAAGCATGGTGCACGCCAAACACGCGCTGCACGCACATACATAGTACACAGCAAAAGGAGGCTTGGGTAAGTAGAACAGTGAGGGGGGATCAGCTGTGCCGCGCAATTTAGCTTCGCTAAAAAGCAGGATTTCCTGCTTTCTAGGAAAGCTAAACCGTGCGGCACAGCTGATCATCAGAAATACCGGTTCAGAGGAACTGGTAGCTTTTTTTAACTTACCTTACTTACTTTTTTTATCACTACTGGTTCACCCGAACCAGACCGAACTGGTAGCATTTCCACCCCTGCCTTGAGCCTGTCATGATCGAACTGTTGGCAGTGAGCAGAGTTAGCCTGCAATACTGCATTCTAACTACTGCCCCACCACAGCTCTTGAAACCTAATTTGCTTTGACTATATATGTTTTCAGGCTATAATGCTGAACTAAAAAAAATATGTGGATGTGACTATTTCTAATTACGCTACTCACATTTGACATTTAAAAAAGAATGCACTAAATACACATTGGCTGGCTACTTTTCTTGCTTGAAATAGCCCAAATTTTCTTCCTCAGTCTTGCCTGGTAGACTGTATTCTGTCTTCCCCAGTCCTGGAGGAATAATTTTGGTGTAGTAGAAAGCTCCTATGTCCATCCTACTTTTTTATTCTCCAGTGACTCTTCTGGATCTCATCCAAAAACTCTTTGCAGCAATCTTCTCCAGAACTGCCCTTCAACCTATAAGCTTCCATAAGTATAACACTGCCCAGTCCAGTTTAGATTTATCAATCAGCATTCCTCTTTATTTAAACCAAGCAGCAAATTTTCAATGGCCATTGCTATTTGTTGTTAGTTGCAAAGTTGTGTCCAACCCATCGTGACCCCATGGACAACATTCCTCCAGGCCTTCCTGTCCTCTACCATCCTCTGGAATCTATTTAAGCTCACACCTACTGCTTTAGTGACTCCATCCAGCCACCTCATTCTCTGTCATCCCCTTCTTCTTTTGCCCTTAATCTTTCCCAGCATTAGGCTCTTCTCCAGTGAATCCTTCTTTCTCATTAGGTGGCCAAAGTATTTGAGTTTTATCTTCAGGATCTGGCCTTCTAAAGAGCAGTCAGGGTTGATCTCCTCTAGGACTGACCGGTTTGATGGCCTTGCAGTCCAAGGAGTCTTCTTCAGCACCATAGTTCATAGTTCAAAGGCCATTGCTGTAAGTGTCAACACATTTCTCCTCCTTATCTTTTTTTTTTTATTTACAGGATCCTCTCTGATGTTCTTAAGACTCCATCTTTGAGGCTACTTCAACAGTCCCTCTTTCTCCTGTGAGAACATTTTTCCATGCTTTGTTGGTTCAACTTAATTTCTACTCATCATTTCATTAAAACAAACTTTTTGAGTGTCTGATTAAGTATGTGAACAGGCACTAGGAAGCCATGGCTTTTAATAATACCACTTGGTTAAAAAAAAAAAAAGCAGCTACATGCATTTCTGCATTATAAAGAATGTAGTACTAAGGATGTACAGATTTAGCTGTTTCTGTTATGATAATAAATCCCTCTTCTAAAAATTTCAGTGATACAGAGAACAAAGAGTTTTCTACTAATTTACCCGAAGGCTTGTTCCACACTTTCCTGCAATTTGTTATTTGCCAAATGGATCAACATTTCTTTAATAAGTTTATTGTAAGGCTTCTAATTTGCCTTTTTCACATACTGTCTTTATGTGACAGGATATGTAGAACACACTGTCTGAAGAAAATAATTGCTCTTTTTTATTAAATGTGTGATTTCTCTTCTGCATAAGAAAAGGAATTATTTATCAGTAAGTTTCAATAGTGGCTAAGGGTAGGTACCAAAGATCAAGACGGAGTTCCCACTATATAGGTATTTCAGTGCTCTGTATATCAATACTTTATCACTCTCACTCTGGAAACATTGCCATTATGAAAGTGTGTTTATTTTTTTTATTTTTTTTTAAATTTGATTTATATGCCGCCCTTCTCCGGAGACTCAGGGCGGCTTACAATGTGCTCAGCAATAGCCTTCATCCTTTTGTATATTTATACAAAGTCAGCTTATTGCCCCCACAAACTGGGTCCTCATTTCACCTACCTTAGAAAGGATGGAAGGCTGAGTCAACCTTGAGCCTTGGAGAGATTCGAACCAGCAGAAATTGCAGGCAGCTGTGTTAATTACAGGGTGCACTAAACCCCTGTACTATCAAGGCTCTTCCTGTAGAGACCTGAATATATAAGGATATTATCATAACCTGTGGCCCTAGGCTGCATGTGATCTCACAAAACCTTGGGGGCAGTGTTGAGAGCCCCTCAAAAAGTAGCAATAGCAGTAGCAATAACAATAGCACTTATATACTTCTCCTGCTCTTAGCGGCTTTTGATACCATCGACCATGGTATCATGCTGCGCCGGTTGGAGGGGTTAGGGGTGGGGGGCACTGTGTTGTCTCCTCCTTCCTCTCTGACCGGTCGCAGTTTGTGTTGATGGGGGGCCAGAGGTTGGCCCCGAGGCACCTTGTATGTGGGGTGCCGCAGGGGTCGGTCCTCTCGCCCCTTCTGTTCAACATTTATGTGAAGCCGCTGGGTGAGATCATCCATGGTTTCGGGGTGAAGTACGCTGATGACACTCAGCTGTACATCTCTACCCCGGATCACCCCAATGATGCCCTTGACATGATGTCCTGGTGCCTGGAGGCCGTACGGATCTGGATGGGGAGAAACAGGCTCAAGCTCAACCCATCCAAGACCGAGTGGCTGTGGCTTCCAGCGTCCTGATATAGTCAGTTGGTGCCATCTCTGACTATTGGGGGCGAGTCGCTGGCCCCCACAGAGAGGGCTCGCAACTTGGGTGTCCTCCTGGATGCATGGCTGTCTTTAGAAGAGCATGTGATGGCCGTGGCCAGGGGGGCTTTTTATCAGGTTCGCCTGATTCGACAGTTGCGTCCCTTTCTGGATCAGGACTCCTTACGCACGGTCACTCATGCCCTCATCACTTCCCGCCTGGACTACTGCAATGCTCTCTACATGGGGCTCCCTTTGAAGAGCACCTGGAGGCTGCAGTTGGTCCAGAATGCGGCCGTGCGGGTGATTATGGGAGCATTATGGTGCTCCCATGTAACACCTCTCCTGCGTGAGCTGCACTGGCTCCCGGTGGTCCTCTGGGTGCGATTCAAGGTGTTGGTGACCACCTTTAGAGCACTCCATGGCTTAGGGCCAGGATATTTACGGGACCGTCTTCTGCCACCGAGAGCCTCCCACCAGCCAGTATGCTCCCACAGAGAGGGGCTCCTCCGGATGCCGTCGGCCAAACAATGCCGACTGACGGCCCCCAGGGGGAAAGCTTTCTCTGTGGGAGCACCTGCCCTCTGGAACGAGTTCCTCCCGGAGATACGGACGATTCCGGACTTACGTACTTTCCGTCGGGCCCTCAAAACCTTTTTATTTCATCAAGTCGGGCTGGCCTAATCTCTCCAATTGTGTATTTTAATTTGGATTTTTAATGGGGGATTTTAACTGCCAGGCCAAATTGTTTAATTCATTTTAAAATTGTTTTTATATTTTGAATTTGATGTTTTTTACTTATGGCTGTTCACCGCCCTGAGTCCTTCGGGAGAAGGGCGGTATATAAATTTAAATATTAAATTAAATTAAATTAATAATGCTTTACAGCATTCTCTGAGTGGTTTACAATGTCAACATTCCCCCCAATCAACATTCAGGATCACGTGAAGTGTTAATACCACTTTATAATGCCTTGTTAAGATCACACTTGGAATACTGCATTCAGTTTTGGTCGCCATGATGTAAAAAAGATATTGAGACTCCAGAAAGAGTGCAGAGAAGAGCAACACAGATGATTAGGGGGTTGGAGGCTAAAACATATGAAGAATGGTTGCAGGAGTTGGGTTTGTCTAGTTTAATGAAAAGAAGGATTAGGGGAGACATGATAGCAGTGTTCCAATATCTCAGGGGTTGCCACAAAGAAGAGGGAGTCAAGCTATTCTCCAAAGCTCCTGAGGGTAGAACAAGAAGCAATGGGTGGAAACTAATCAAGGAGAAAAGCAACTTAGAACTAAGGAGAAATTTCCTGACAGTCAGAACAATTAATCAGCGGAACAACTTGCCTCCATAAGTTGTGAATGCTTCAACACTGGAAATTTTTAAGAAGATGTTGGATAACCATTTGTCTGAAGTGACGTAGGGTTTCCTGCCTAAGCAGGGGGTTGGACTAGAAGACCTCCAAGGTCCCTTCCAACTCTGTTATTCTATTCTATTCTAAATTAAAACCTCTGCTCTTCATAGGCTTTTGGAGTCAACTTCTAAACAATTATATATGCTTTCTTTTGGTTTAAATTGTAGTTTTATTGCAAATATATAATGTATTATTTCTTTTAAAATAATACATTGAGTACTTTTCATTCTCTATCTGCCAAGCCAGTTCTTCCTCAATGAATGAATGAGGAAGGGTGTTTTGGGTGGGCCATATCAGTCCCAATGGGCTCCAACATTATAATATCAACTCAGGTGCTGTTTACCCTAATTTCTTGCAACTCTCAAAGTGGTTTGAGCCCTGGACTTTAAATAAGGCTTCATCCGTTTCATCATCATATCAGCACAAAAGCAATGAGTTGAATTCTATGAGAATCTTTTACTGAGAAAAATTATTCTGTCAGCTGAATAGAAGCGATTCATCCTTCTACTAAAGGTCTCTAAAATTTCAGAAGGATCGCATGAAGGATTTCCACAGATGGGAAATGCTTCTTTAGCAGTAGGGAGTCTTAACCATGATCCCTGACAGCAATGCCTAGATTTTTCCCTGCCTCTTCATTACTCTTCAAAGGAAGAAAAGTGATGATAACTTATTAGGTCAGGAACTTGGCTTGGGTGGACTCAGTGGGACATTTTGGCACAGCATTAATATCAAGAGGCTGAGAAAACTTAAAGTAGCCTATGCTCACCAGTCAGTTTCAGAGTATTCAAAAACTCCTAGAATTCTCAGCATGCTGACTGGGGAATTCTGGGAGTTGAAGTCCATACTTCAGGAAGGCACTAAATTTAGGAGACACTATTCTAATGGATACCCTAAAAATACATTACAGGGAAAAAACCCTTAACAGGAAGAGGAAACCCCCCAAACAATGCAATGTAGATGAAGTATGCTAAGTGATATGTTTTTGAAGGAGGTGGAGGACTGGAATAAAATATTTTAGAAGAGGACACAGAAAATTATTTTCTTGCCAATCTCACTTCTAATTAAGATACACATGCACTGGGAAACATGAAAAAAATAACATTTTTCACAATTACCAACAGAAAACAAAATAATCACAAAAATTACAAAATGCGCAGAAATGGATAGACTTACAAAGGAATTACAAGAGAAAGACGATACTGATTACTATTTAGTGTGGCAAAGATGGTATAGCTGGCTGGAGGAAAAGATAGGAACATAAAAATAACCTTAACTATCTAACAGGAAATGTACAGAATTAAACAAGGAGTGGATTATAATGTTTCTATATACAAATATGTAAATATGTAAATATAGATATAGATATGAATAGAATAAGATAAGAAAAATTAGAAAAATAACCCACCGATGTGATATTTTTAAGAGTCAGCCATAAGACTGAATCTATGTTTGTTTGTTTTGTATGTTGTCTTAATGTATTTACGTTTGTTTGTATAATTTTTATCAATAAAAACTCTAAAAAAAAGAAAAAGAAAAAAATAACATTTTTCTTTTTTTTTTAAAAAGCATATATTGCAATTGTTAACACTTCTCTGAGTGAGGGTGTCCTGCTGACCGCTTTGAAAGAAGTGGTGGTGAGGCCCCTCCTCAAGAAGCCCTCCCTGGATCTGGCTATTTTGGCTAACTATCGTCCAGTCTCCAACCTTCGCTTCGTTGCGAAGGTTGTTGAGAGTGTGGTAGCGCGGCAGCTTCCCCGGTACCTGGATGAAGCTGTCTATCTGGATCCGCTCCAGTCCGGTTTCCAGCCTGGGCACAGCACGGAAACGGCATTGGTCGCATTGGTGGATGATCTCTGGAGGGCTCGGGATAGGGGTTGTTCCTCTATCCTGGTCCTGTTAGACCTCTCAGCGGCTTTTGATACCATTGACCATGGTATCATGTTGCACCGGTTGAAGGGGCTAGGGGTGGGGGGCACCGTCCTGCGGTGGTTCTCCTCCTACCTCTTGGATTGGTCGCAATCCGTGTTAACAGGGGGGCAGCGGTCGACCCCGAGGCGGCTTGTTTGTGGGGTGCCACAAGAGTCGGTCCTCTCGCCCCTTCTGTTCAACATTTATGTAAAGCCACTGGGCGAGATCATCCGTGGCTTTGGGGTGGAGTTCCATCAGTACGCTGACAACACTCAGCTATACATCTCCACCCCAGGCCACCCAACGATGCCCTTGAAGTGATGTCCCAGTGCCTGGAGGCCGTGCAGGCCTGGATGGGGAGAAACAGGCTCCGACTCAACCCTTCCAAGACCGAGTGGCTGTGGCTTCCGGCGTCCCAATATAGCCAGCTGGTGCCATCGCTGGCTATTGGGGGCGAATCACTGGCCCCCACGGAGAGGGCTCACAACTTAGGTGTCCTCCTGGATGCATGGCTGTCTTTAGAAGAGCATATGATGGCTGTGGCCAGGGGGGCTTTTTATCAGGTTCGCCTGATACGCCAGTTGCGTCCCTTTCTGGATCGGGACTCCCTACGCATGGTCACTCAAGCACTTGTCACTTCCTGCCTGGACTACTGCAATGCTCTCTACATGGGGCTCCCCTTGGGGTGCACCCGGAGGCTGCAGTTGGTCCAGAACGCGGCTGCGCAGGGGATTATGGGAGCAACGGGGCGCTCACATATAACACCTCTCCTGCGCGAGCTGCACTGGCTTCCTGTGGTCTTCCAGGTGCGCTTCAAGGTGTTGGTGACCACCTTTAAAGCGCTCCATGGCTTAGGGCCTGGGTATTTGCGAGACCGCCTTCTGCCGCCGATAGCCTCCCACCGACCGGTTCGCTCACACAGAGAGGGCCTCCTCAGGGTGCCGTCGGCCAGGCAGTGCCGGCTGGCGACTCCCAGGGGGAGAGCCTTCTCTGTGGCAGTGCCTGCCCTCTGGAATGACCTGGCCCCTGAGATACGCACAATATCAGACCTCCAGACTTTTCGTCGGGCCCTGAAGACACACTTGTTCCATCTAGCTGGGCTGGCTTGATCCCATCCTCTCAGTTTTAATTGAATTTGGTTTTAATTGGGTTATTTTAATTACTGGGCCGAAATTATTTAATTGTTTTTAAACTGTTTTTTAAATTTTATATGTTATGTTTTATCTCGGCTGTGCACCGCCCTGAGTCCAGCAGGAGAAGGGCGGTATAGAAATATAATAAAATAAATAAATAAATAAATAAATTTAATGGTACTGTATATGCGAATCAAAATGAGATCTGTGTGCTTGCCGATCTCTTTGCCCTCTATCCTTTAAATCAATCTCTCTGCTGATCTCATGCCCGCCCTGAATGCTGAGTAAAATATTTGTCAATTGCATTTTTGAGGAGTTTTTCCAGTTGTTAATGGAAATATGATTTCACTTGACTTCCCCTCCTTCCTTAGGCTTGAAACAATTCCCTCTTATGAAAATGAAATATTGTGAGTTAAATTACTGTGCACAGCCTCTGGGGACAAACTATGACAGGTACGATGAGGATAACAGGAAAGCAATTACAAAATAAAGGAATAGACATTTTGAGGGTTGCTGCTTAGAGCTTTAATATTGACTTGGATGCACTTCTTAGCTCCCCTTCAAAAACGCATTTGCCATTGGAATGTTTTCCATCACTGTCTCCACTGCGACTTGCTAATAAATCCTAAATTACGTGTAGACATACAAACTTGGTTTAGCCCTCATTATTCCTAGAATGTGAACTTAATTAAAGAGATAATTTACTCAAAGCATTGTAATTCACCCACAGATACAAACTGAGATAAACAGAATTATGAAAATAGAAAAAAATCCTATAAGGCATTGCATGAGTAACCAGATATGTCAAGGAATTGCACAGCAGCTGTCCAGATAAAGTCGGAGACACTGATACAAATTAGTTGTCTTTTATATATAAATATATTTATCATTCATAAAGGAAGAAGACAAAATAGTCAGGGACATAGTATACAGTAGACAGCATACACAGAAGAAAAAGGAGGGGGAAAAGGGAATTTCCCCTTTATACTTACAGCAACCAATCATAGTGTATGTAGATTGCATCATGGATGAGTCAGCATTCTCTAACCAACTACAACTGTGTATTGTGCACTTTACTGTCCCAGCTACTAAATTCAGATATTGCATGAGTAATTAGATGTTTCTTAGGTAGATAATTGAATCGGGTGCTATGGAAGTATTTTGCAGTCTGAGAAAACCTTTCATTAATTTTATACTTTTTTTCTGCTGTTTATGGGATCGTTACAGACAATATACCATGCTACAGTTACAGTTCCATACATCCTCGCTTAGTGACCAATCATTCACTGATCACTTGACATAACAATGGCGCTGAACAATGAAATTTACAACTCATCGTTGAAATTGCGGTTGTCACAGGATCACAATTCAGGTGCAATTGGCGCGCAATTACAAACGTTGTGGAATCCTAAGGTTCTGATTGAAGAATTCTGGGAGTTGAAATCTAACTTCTACAAGTTGCCAAGTTTGAAAAAAATGTTATTTGTACATCACCAGATATCATATGACTTGAAGTTTTAGATATGAATAGGTCACCTGAGATGGGGGGATTCGGTGCCTTATTATAATTATGTACTTTTTGATTTTCAGAATGCCCTTCCGAACAATGGTACACTGAAAATTGATAACAAATGGGAAGGAAACTATTGAAAATTTCCATTTGCACTTTTTTAATTGAGATGGCAGAGCTAAAAAAATATCGGAGCTTGATGCCGTAAACAGTGAGTTGTGATCATGCATGAATTAACTGTAACTCCTTGTAAGGGAGTAAGGTTGGAGTTGCTGTGTGTTCTTTTCAAACGTAGCTGTAGTTATGCAGACAAGCTCCAACAGGGAGGAAAAGGGAACGGGGGAAAGGGAGTGTGAGATACAAGGGGGAAGAGAAAAAGAAAGAAAAGGGGGCATTGGCTTCCAACTCTTCCTAGCACAGTACAAGATAAAACACATTCCAACCTCAACTTTTTGCTTTTACACATTAATACCGTGTTTCCCCAAAAATAAGACCCTGTCTTATATTTTTTTAAACCCTGAAATAAGCGCTTGGCCTTATTTTTGGGGTTCATGGAGAAAACCAGAGGAAATGGTGGGGACTGGCTGCTCATGCATTTAAATATTTTTGGGGAGGGCTTATTTTAGTGCATGCGCTCAAAAGCCTGATTGGGCTTATTATCGGGGGATGTCTTATTTTAGGGGAAATAGGGTATATAACTAGCAGTGGTGGGTTGCTACCAGTTCGCACTGGATCAGGCAAACCGGTAGTGGCGGGAGGCTCCACCCACCGGCCTGGACGCTTCTGCACATGCGCATGAGCGAACTGGTAGCAACAGGATTTGGAACCTGCCCCTGATACCTAGCCATTTCTATAAATCTTTCTAATCAACAAAACCAAGATCAAAGTTTCATTTTTTTTTCTTCACAAGCACAAATTCCAGAAGTGATATCCAAATAAGAACACATTTTCCTCTTTAAATAATCAATTTAACCCTTCCTGCTTTATCTTCCTTGCCATGGAAATAATGTGTATTTCTATTTGCACCTAGTAATCTTTGTGAGCTGTCATCATTTTTATTTACAAAATGTATTGTATTCTTTCAAATCCGTTGGCCTTACTGAAAGAAAATCTATGGATCTATTCTTAAATGCATCTCTCAGCAGATAACGACAACCACAGCAGATTTTGGAGTCAAAGCAAAAAAGTGCTGATCATATTCACTGAGATCTGTCCTATTTGCATTCATTTGGAATTTGGGTTATTCTAGTTATTCTAAAAAGAAAAAAAATAATATAGTCCCAAGGCTTTAAATACTTTATTCCAATAAATAACATTTAGATTGAGTCTGTGATCTCCTTTCTCTCTCTCTCTCTCTTTTTTAAATCTTAAAAGGCCTTCATGGCTTGGGAACTCCATAATTTAGAAAGTGTCTAAGTGTCCACTGAGATTTCTCCTAAAGAAACCTGCTCTGTTTGAGAGATGAAATGATCTGCAGAGAAGAACAATGTCTGTTCTAAAAACTATAGAATTCTCAAAATGGCTTAATTCAAGGTAGATGGAGTCCTTTTTGAGCCATTCCTTCAAAAACAAAGAACAATTGTTCAGGTGAGTTCAATTACAGATTTATACTGAGGAAAAATAGTAACCATTCTTCAAAATAGTAACCATTCTTTAAAACCATTCTTCACATTTATTGAACAGTTATCTTTAAAAAGTCTAGGGTATTAGATCTTAATTTTTTTTCTTGTTTTAAACATTTTCACCACTTCATAGGATAATCTTTACTTAAATTCAAATAGATTTTTAAATTATTATTATTGTATACTTTATTCATTAAACATGAAACTCAGTCAACTGAACATTCAAAAATGTATCACAAATACCATTGACTGGTGCTAATGGTTGATACGGGTTGCTGCCAGCATCCTAGGTATCAACCAAGTACCTTCTTAAGATGTACGATGTTCCAAGTAGCACAGTTTTTTTGCAGTTCCGCTGGTGTTATTGCAGGAAGCTGCAATTTGCTGATGTATCTTATAAAATTCTTGACATGGTACCAAGTGCCCTGATGACAATGGGTATCACTATTACATGTTTCATCCATAGCTGTGTAGTTTCAATGGCCAGGTTGCAATATTTCATGATTTTTTCCAGTTCTTTTTCTTTGACTCTGGCATCTCCTGGTACCGTGATGTCAATAAATTGTACATTTCGGTTTTCAACAACTGTGATATCTGGCGTGTTGTGTTCCAAAAGACAATCCGTCTGTATTCGAAAATCCCACAAGATCTTCACCTTCTCATTTTCTATAACTTTTTTCACTTTATGTTCCCATGACTTTTTGGATGCAGGTAAGTTGTATTTTTTACATAATGACCAGTGGACTAATTTAGCAACTCGGTCGTGTCTAGCTTTGTAATCAGTTTGTGCAATTTTGCTGCATTCACATATTAAATGTGAAACAGTTTCAACTTTGTTGTTGCAAAGTCAGCAGTTTGGATTGTCGGTGGATTTTTGTATCTTCGCTTTCATTAGTTTGTAGTGCTTGTTCTTGAGCAGCGAGTATTAAACCTTCCGTTTCTTTCTTTATGGTTCCCATCTTAAGCCATGCCCATTAATGGAATAATAATAATGAACTGGAAAACTTGGACCAGAAAATGCACAAACTTTTGAATATGTACCATGCTTTACATCCACAAAGTGACATCGACAGGTTGTACCTGCCAAGAAAAATAGGAGGCAGAGGACTATTGCAAATCCATCAAACTATAGAAGAAGAAAAATGAAGTTTGAATGATTATGTGAACCAAAGTACAGAAAAATTGCTGCAGGCTGTGAAAACAGAGAACGTTATAAAAACAACAGAAACAAAGGCAGAATATAAGGAAAAACAGCTGGATGACAGATTAAATAGATGGAAAACCAAAGCTTTGCATGGACAGCACTTGAAAAATATTGAAGGAAAAAGTGATGACAACTTTACATGGGCATGGCTTAAGATGGGAACCATCAAGAAAGAAACGGAAGGTTTAATAGTCGCTGCTCAAGAACAAGCACTACAAACTAATGCCATGAAAGCGAAGGTGAAGATCTTGTGGACTTTCAAATACAGACAGATCGTCATTTGGAACATAACACACCAGATATCACAGTTGTTGAAAACCAAAACGTACAATTTATTGACATCGCAGTACCAGGAGATGCCAGAGTCGAAGAAAAAGAACTGGAAAAAAAATCACAAAACATCGCGACTTGGCCATCAAAACTATGCGATTATGGATGAAGCATGTAACAGTGATATCCATTTTCATCGGGGCACTTGGTACCATGTCCAAGAATTTTATAAGATACATCAACAAATTGCAGCTTCCTGCAATAATAATAGCAGAATTGCAAAAAACTGCGGTACTTGGAACATCGTACATCTTAAGAAGGTACTTGGTTGATACCTAGGAGGCTGGCAGCAACCCGTATCAACCATTAGCACCAGTCAATGGTATTTGTGATGCATTTTTGAATATTCAGTTGACTGAGTTTCATGTTTAATGAATAAAATAAATAATAATAATAATAATAATAATAATAATAATAATAATAATACACCTGAAAATGATGAATGGATGACAACTGGAAGGACATTTTTGATCCAAAAAGATAAAGAAAAAGGAAAGGACCCTGGAAACTATAGGCCAATCACCTGTTTGCCAACAACATACAAGCAAACCAAATTTATGGATACTTGGAAAGAAATAACTTGCTTCCTGTAGAACAGAAAGGATGCTGCAAAAACTCAAGAGGATTGCTGATCCAATTGCTGATTGACAAGCTAATCCTAAAGAATTCAAAGAAAAGACGAACCAACCTGTTCATGGCTTGGATAGACTATAAGAAAGCATTTGATTCAGTTCCCCATAGCTGGATCAAGAAATGCCTGGAAATCTTTGGCATCAGCAGCAACATACAAAAATTTATGGAATCTTCAATGAACCTCTGGAAAACGAAACTTATGGCTAATGAAGAAGAACTGGGTGAAGTTGAAATTAAACAAGGCATTTTCCAGGGCGATTCCCTTTCACCTCTACTTTTTATATTTTCAATGCTACCATTGACAATCATTTTGAAGAAGATGAACTGTGGATACAAACTTGCAAAGAAAGGAATGAAAATCTCGCACTTGATGTACATGGATGATTTGAAGCTGTTTGGTAAAACAAAAGAACTGAATTTATTAATTGAAAACACAAAAGAATTCAGCCAAGACATCAGTATGCAGTTTGGAATTGACAAATGGGCAACAATGGCAACCAAAGCAGGCAAGATCATAGAAGAGGATGGAATAGAACTAGAGAATGAAGAAATGATAAAGGCAGTAAAATCAGAAGAAGGCTACAAATACTTGGGGATTTTAGAGGCATCTGACTTAATGCATAATAAAGTCAAGGAATTAACTTAAGCCAAGTACATTTGACGAATTTGTAAGATATTAATGTCCAAACTGAGTGGAGGAAACATCATAAAAGCCATAAATACCTGGGCTATACCTGTGATTCGATACTCTGCAGGAATAATTGACTGGACCCAGATGGAGTTAGACAATTTGGACAGAAAAACAAGGAAGCTTATGACAATGAATCATGTCTTGCACCCTAAAAGTGATGTTGACCGATTATATTTACCAAGAGCAGAGGGTGGTCAAGGACTCCTACAAGTAAAGCAGACTGTGGAAGAAGAAAAACACAGCTTGAATGATTACATCCAGAAAAGCAAAGAACCAATGATTAAGGAAGTAAATAAAGGAGGCCTTTTAAAGACAACTAAAACAAAAGCAGAATATAAGAAAGAAGTAATTGAGCAGCGAACTGAAAATTGGAAAAGCAAAGCTCTGCATGGCCGATACTTGAAAAGTATTGAAGGCAAAGCTTACCAGAAATTAACTTAGAACTGGTTAAGATCAGGAGTACTGAAAAAAGGAACAGAAGGCTTTATTTTGGCAGCTCAAGAACAAGCCCTAGCCACAAACTGCATGAAGGCAAAAATTCAACATGTTACCACTAATAGCAAATGCCACCTCTGTAATGAGAAAGATGAGACAGTCGACCACCTGATCAGTGGGTGCAGCAAAATTTCACAAACTGACTACCTACAACGCTATGACCACATTGCTAAGATCATTCACTGGAAATTGTGCCAGAAGTTTGGATCTGAGTACAGCAAAAACCACTGGGAACATCAGGTTGAGAAAGTTCTAGAGAATGAGAAACTTATGATCTTGTGGGACTTCAGGATTCAGACTGACAGGCACTTGGTCCACAACACACCTGACATAACTATAGTTGAAAAGAAAGAAGTATGGTTCATTGACATTGCAATACCTGGTGATGCACGGATTGAAGATAAGCAGCAAGAAAAAATCACAAAGTACCGGAACTTGCAAATTGAAGTTGAGCAACTGTGGAAAAAGAAATTGTATGTTGTCCCAATTGTAATTGGAGCCCTTGGAGCAATACCCAAAGGGATACCTCGCTATTTAGAAATTCTAAATTTACCAGACTTGAATATTTTGACTCTACAAAAAACCACCCTACTTGGAACAGCTTACATCCTTCAATGATACCTTAACAGTTCCTAGATCCTTGGTTAGGACTTGAGCTGCTAAGCTATTAACCAGCCTCAAAGGCTGTGAATCTCACCAAAGATTAACAACAACAACAACAACAACAACAACAACAACAACAACAACAACATAAAATATAAAATAAAATAAAACAAGAAAACCACCAGAGAAAAATAACATTACTGTAGATAGAAAAATCCACACCAATAAAGCTGAGTTATTGTACTACAAAGCTATTAAAAACCAAAAATGAATAATCATTTTTCTTGAGGGATATCAACATTGTTTGGAAGTAATGCTAAACCATACGTTAACATTTCAAGGCAAATTTCGATGAGCCTTCAGCACCTGAGATCATTCTTACCTGCTGTTCTGCATTTGGAAATGTTTCTTGCCTTAATTGCTTTTTTGCTCTGGAAAATACAGATGCTGAACAGATTTCTTGTCATCTCTAATTAAAACTCATCATTAATGGGCAAAAATGCTAATGGGCAAAAATGTTCTTCATATTAGAAGAAGAATAAAAAATCAGGTATACAGATTTATAACTAATGTTCACAATCAATGCTCTATAATTCAAAATCTGAATTCTGTTTCATAGTTTTCTTACTGATTACTGATTACTTATAAATAATTTTGCAAATGGAACATTAAAACAATAATAGGAATTAAACTGTGCCCAGAGAAATTGATGTTTTTCCAGTATGTTAGAGGACTATACGTTTTGGGTTTTCTTGTCAAAAAGCATAACGCTTAGAAATTCTGATGTGAAAAACAAGGTGTCTTTTTATGTTTAAGATGCTAAAGGAGTAAGATTGTGATTTAAAGTTAGATACTGTTCTGGGTATCAATCCATCTTTTCCCCCTTCTATTCAATCCTGCCTGATTCTCAGAAGGCTGTCCAGAATGTTTTTCAGAAGTGGTTTGCCATTGCTTATTTCCTAGAGCTGAGAGAGATGATTGGCCCAACGTCACGTCGTTGGCTTTGTGCCTAAAGTGGGACTAGAACTCACAGTCTCCTGATTTCGAGCCTCATGCCTTAACTATTACACCAAACAGGCTCTTTTTTTCTAGTTTTAATTTATTGTTGTAAACTAACAAGGTTTTGAAAAGTATAGAGCAACAGAGAAGAAGTTATGTGATTAAATTACAAGCCGTCTTCATAAATTTCACCCTTTCCAACTAACAGAGGTTTGTTTGGCTGCCAATATTTAAATTTATCCAAATTGCATTTTTAGCTTTATGTAAAGCTAAACAATCAATGAGAAATTACTTGTTCTTAAAAGATTTCCACACACAATCCCTGGAGACTTATTTAATGCATAACATGAATTCTCAATTCTTCTCTGCCAACTATGTCTTCAGAATCTACTGCAGAAGACTGAAGGATCTTCTGAAGCAGATTTTAGGGTGCACAAGCCCTCCAAAGGAAAGATGGGAGAATCACCCCTTAAAATTTGTCAGCGATAAAATTTGTCTGCTGACAGAAGCCTAATATTTCCGTCTTTGGAAACTAACTAAATCCCTATTTAATATGCCTTTCGAATGACTTTTAATGAGAAATGAGGTATTATCCGGAGCAAGCTCAGCTAGGGTTAAGCTAATATTTCTGACAAGAAATAATATAATTCGAAGCTACCTGTTTAAGAGGAAGAATTTGATCAAATTTAAGAACTAGGATTGGTCTCTTGGGATTGCTATAATGATATTTTTTATCTTGTAACAAATTCAGGAAAGCATAGGGTTCTCAAGAGATTAAATTGAGTTGCAGAAACAGAATAACTATTTGTAAGAAAAGCTGCTAGGAATTGGGGGAAAACATTGATGTGGGAAAAATATATACCTACATATCCACGCTCAATTTTCTATAAAGTGGAGTCCAGGGACAGATAACGTGCTTTTCTTTCTTGCTTTTATGGTTAGCACATTATCTATATGCAAGGTTGATAGACTTAAAATTATCTTGTCATTTCTCCTTTTAGTGGAAGTTATTACTAGATAAATGAGCTTTTAGGAAAAAAAATGTTTTCAAGAGCAATTGTTAAGATTGATCATATTTACATCCTCCTGAACTTGAAGAAAAATCATAGCATGCTTTTGTAGCAAGATTTATTTGTTCAGAGGTTTGCTCCAGGAAAGTACGTGCAGCATGCGGTGTCACAGAATAATATCACCAAAATATGTATACTAGAGTAAAATATATATACAGAAAAACATTTTGTTCAAAAAAAAATTCTGAAAGGAACATGGCTAATCTTTGACTTAGGAACACTATTGAATTGGGTACCTTGGTCACAAGTTGCAGTTATTTAGTAAGGCAACCATGTGATCGCCTCACTCAACAACCGCAATCCCGTCCCTTCACGTTGTGGTTGCTAAGCGACCAAGTAGGTCGTTAAGTGGATGGAATGAAGGAGTTATCTGCTGAAAGAGGTCGGGATGCTTCCCACTTTGCATCATTTTGAAGGGTATAAAAAAGCTGGAACAAATGTCTATGGGGATTCTCAATTATCCAGGTCATGGTTGTCTCAAAGGTGCTTTTTTCAAGAGGCAACTGGACTTTCTTGTTTTTCTTTGAAGACTTTTTGCTTCTCATCCAATTACATTCATTGCAGACAGCTGGTCATTTGCATTCTTTTAGACAGTTGTTGAGGCCACTGGGGGTATGTCTGTGTCCTCAGGGTCAGCTGAGTCATTGAGAAGATGGAGCTGTGCTTTCTGCAGGATGTTTTCTGCCCTGTATCCAGGGGTGAAACCCAGCAGGTTCTGACAGGTTCTGGAGAACCGGTAGTGGAAATTTTGAGCAGTTCAGAGAACTGGCAGCGGAAATTTTGAGTAGTTCAGAGAACTGGCAAATATCACCTCTGGCTGGCCACAGAGTGGGGTGGGAATGGAGATTTTGCAATATCCTTCCCCTGGAGTGGGGTGGAAATGGAGATTTTGCAGTATCCTTCCCCTGCCACGTCCACCAAGCCATGCCCACCAAGCCACACCATGCCCACCAAGCCACGCCCACAGAACTGGTAGTAAAAAAAATTGGATTTCACCACTGCCTGGATCCCTTCACTCTCGAACACAGGTACAGGCTGTTGGGAATGAGTCTTATTGTCTGTATCTCAAACTGAAACGCAAATGATTCCCATAGTCTGCAATTATATTCCTGCAAATCCATTCAATACTCCCACACTATTTGAAGAGTGTTCATCCCAAAGTAGAGAGCTAAATGTCTATGGAGATTCTTTGTCATCCAGGCCATGGTTGTCCCAAAGGTGCTTTTTTCCAAGAGGAAAGAGAGTCTTGGTGAAGCAGCGGACTAAAGTGCTGTTAAATAGCACTTAGCTGCCAGCTGCCTGCAATTACTGCAAGTTCAAATCTCACCAGGCTCAAGGTTGACTCAGCCTTCCATCCTTCCGAGGTAGGTAAAATGAGGACCCAGATTGTGGGGGCAATAAGCTGACTTTGTATAAAAAAGAACACCGCTTGGGGGGGGGGCGAAAGCCCTACTAAGCAGGTATATACAAAAATATGAAGGCTATTGCTTAACGCATTGTAAGCCGCCCTGAGTCTCCGGAGAAGGGCGGCATATAAATCGAACCAATAAATAAATAAATAAATAAAGTAGACTTTCTGGTTTTTCTTTGAAGACGTTTCACCATCGAGTCAGAGCTGAAGAAGCTTCTTGAAGGAGAAGTGAAAAATCTTCAAAGAAAAACAAGAAAGTCCAGTTGCCTCTTGAAAAAAACCACCTTTGAGACAAAAGCCGGAACAAGGATTTCTATCCTTCAGAAATATTATACTTACTAGTTTTCCAGCCAGAAAGCTAGTGAATGTGACGTTTCTGAAGGTTCTTTCAGAGCACCAGCTCTTGCGATGTTTCTGAAGGCAAGAAAAGCTGGAAAGAGCCATTTTACTTTTGAGAAATATCGTGTTTCCTATCTTTCTGGCTGAAAAGCTAGCAAACATGATGTTTCTCAGCATGTCATGTATCCAACCCCAGACTCTTCTTCAGTCGTGAGTCCAGAGGTGGAGGGTGAGTTTGAGTTGTCAGAGGATAGCACAGAGCTAAGTGTTGATCAGGATCAGGGCTCGGAGAGTGTTACCTGACAGAGCAGCCTCAGTTGGGTCAATTGGATAAGCAACAGGCAGAGGCTGAGTAAGGTAAGCCACATCTGCAGCAAGTTGGCTCCAGTCAATGTTGTGGCCCGCCAGCGGCCTGGGTGGATCGTGGCTGATCCCGATGAAGAGGCTGGTGTGGTGTCGCGCCAGCAGCCTGCACAGCCAGAGCTCGCGTCGGACAGCGAGGAGGCTGAAGAGGATGTGGTGCCAGAGGCAGAGACTCAGCCAGGGCCTTCAGAGCCTCCAGAGGCTCCTTCCAGTGGAGAGAGCGAAGTGGAGGAGCCTCTCTTCAATGCTCGGGCACGCAGGGCTGCCAAAAGGCAGGAGTGGCTACTCAGGAGGAGAGGTCTACTCGAGAGTAGGGCTTGAGGATAATTGGCCCCTCCCTTAGCCTATTTAAGTCGCACGCAGCTAGTGCATTCTTGCTGGAAACAACTTATATTATTATCAGAGTATTTTGGTTTATCATATCTTATTTTCTGGGCTGGTTGCCAACCTTTGCCAATCTTGTTTATTCTTGTTACTTAATAAATTTGATAAGGACCGTTGGTGTGTGTGAATATCCTCAGAAATCCGGGGCTGGGGCAGAACAGTCAAGCAGCGGGAGCAGCTGCCACTCATTAGCAATGAGGAAGAAATGGAGTCTACATCTCCTCCTGATTAAAGCACATGTGGAGCAGAGAGGGGACAAGCATAACACCGGTCAGCTAGACTATTCACCAGGAAGCAACCTTGCCTCTCAAGAGGCTAATCCTGTCCTGAGAACTTGAGAGATGCTTGGGCAACATGCCCAGGTCCATTCCATGCCTTGTGTGCTTATGCTGTGTACCCTGACCCGTTTGAATCATAGACTGATTTCTTGGACTTTGTGTGTGCCCATTAGACTCAGTTACCCAGTGACTCTTGCTACACTGAGCTCAGAATCCAGACTTACAAAGGTGCTTTCTGAGAACCGGTTTGGGGGGGTTGAATAAACACCTGTAGAACTCTTGCCTTTCATACATTGCTGTGTGGGAAGCGGGACAGTACATGGGGACGGGGGGTAGGGGGAGAAACTTCTGTGCTGTGCTGAACAAAGAAGCTCACATCTGAAATATCTTCATTTCTTCAACCCCTCACAGTATGGAAGAGAAAATACGTCCTCAGGGGGCAGCAGCTTGCAACTTTCCCTGCTGGCTTCCCCGTTAACATTGTAAGTCAGGAGTGCAAACAATGTAAGTATAAGTAAGTCTTTTTTTTTTATTGAAAAGTTTTACAAAAAAGAATTTTTTTTCAAATATTTCCCCTTTCCCCCCTCCCTTCCTTCCCCCCCTACCCCCCCCCCCGGACTTCCCAGAACAAAATACAGGGTAAAACAATTAACAATCATATGCTAAGCTAAGCTAACTAACTACAGATTCCTATTCCCCCCTCGACACTTTAACTCGCCTTTTACTTAACTAAATATACATACTCTTAACTTTTTTATTCATTCATAAGCTATTTGATACTTTTTAGTTCGATATTTGTTTTGAATATAATCAATCCATCTTCTCCATTCCGATATATATCTTTCTTCTGAATGATCTTTCAAATATGCTGAAATTTTCGCCATTTCTGCCAAATTTGCCACTTTTAATGTCCATTCTTTAATAGTAGGCAATTCTTCCTTCTTCCAGTATTGCACCACCAAAAGTCTAGCTGCAGTTATTAAATTTAAAATCAATTTAGTCTCTATAACCGTACAATCTGTGATTATACCCAACAAAAACAATTGTGGAATAAACTTTATCTTCTTTTTAAGAATATTTTGGATTTTAAGTATAAGTAAGTCTTAAGTGTGAACAGATTGCCATGCATCAGAAGTGCAATCACATGACTATGGTAGTGGTGCAGCAGTCATAACTACAAGGACGGGTTATAAGTAATTTTTCCTCATATCTTTGAATGGTCATTAAGCGACCCATTTAAAGTCAAGGACTAGCTTTCCATTCACAAGAGGAGATCCATGTGAAAACGCACCCTTTTTCTCCTGAAAATTTCATCTGATATATTTTGCATACCGTAATCTGTCCAACAAAACTTGCATTTTGCAAGATCAAAAACTAAGTGAAAGAAAAATAATTAGCCCTATCTCTTTCGGGAGCTGAAGACTATTTTTTTTTTCTTCTTCCATAAGAATATTGTGGGAATAATTCCTAGAGATAGATTTATTTAAGAAAGAAGATTAAGTCGCTTTGATTTTAAAAAAACCAAACAAATATATATTCATATACAAGATGGCAAAGGAACGAAGCTAAATCTGAAGGCATAACGTCTTTGATTGTGATGAAAGACAGAGAAATTTAGTGCCAAATGCAAAAGAAATTTAGTGAAGAATGCGAGAATAATGAGAGGTTCTAAATCTGGGACAGACTTTATTTGGTAGATCTTAAGAAAATTTGTCATTGAAGAAAAGAAACAAGAGAAAGTAAAAAGAGAGAAAGTAGAACAAATACAAGGGGGGAGAAAAAGTACAAGTTCTGCATAAAAATTTTAAAATGCGTTAATTCCTGAACAGAATAAATAAATGGAGATGTAAGGCAATACAGAAGATGCTTGGCAAAGAGTGAAACTAATTATGTTATAAGAGAAATGAAACTTAGATTATTGGGATCCAAATTTTCTTTCTCTGCTCCACTGCAGAATTTCCCTCCTGCACACAGAAGTGAGCTGCCTGCCCTCCTTCAGCAGATAGTTCTTTTGCTCTGTTTAACCCAGTTAACTGACCCATTTAATGACTGCAACCATCACTGGTTAAGATGAGCTGTTTTAGAAACTGAACAAATAAATAAATTATAAAATGTCAGTGAAAACAGTACTGTATGAGAATAATGGCAGAAAAAATGTGTGTCTGTTTATGCATGCATGTGTGTGCATGCATGTATGTGTGTGTCTGTGTATGCATATGTGTATATATACAAACACATATACATGTATAGAATAAAATGTTAGTGGCAAAATAGCAATAGCACTTAGACTTATATACTGTTTCACAGTGCTTTACAGCTCTCTCTATGTGATTTACAGAGTCAGCGGACTGCCCCCAACAATCTGGCTCCTCATTTTACCGACCTCGGAAGGAAGGAAGGCTGAGTCAAACTTGAATGGGTCAGGATCGAACTGCTGGCAGTCAGCAGACTTAGCCTGCAACACTGCACTCTAACCTAAAATATGTCATTACAAGGAACACTTAAGATTCAGAGAGGCAGAGAAACCGAAGAGTGATTGTGATACGAATAAAAATTTGCTTTGGAACTGGATGAAGATTTTAGTCTATTAAAATATATGGTCAGAGACCAGGGGTGTCAAACGCATGGCCCCCAGGCTGGATGCGTCACACACTGGCCACGCCCACCTCCATTTTAGAAAAGGGGAAAAAGTCACAATATGTTACATGGTGACAATGTGACACTTGTGTCATAAACCAACATGCAGAAATTAAAACATCACATTCATTTTTTTAAAAAAACAAACAAATTACAAAACCATTCATGTTTGCACAAAATAGAGAAACAATCAGATCCAGAAAGATCTAAATGACACAATGATGGTTGAATTTTTAACCAGAGTTCTATAGACTTCCTAATCACGATGTAAACACTTTCCCCTCAAAGTTATTTTGCATGAAGAGGATTAAACAAGACACCTGTGTTAGAATTAATGGAACTTAAAAATAAATATGATAAAATGATTTGGGATGAAAAAGTGAGGGAAGGCTAGTGGGAGTGCTTTACAAATTTGTATAGTGATCTTCTGAATACCTTGAAAATCCTGAAGATTTGCAAAATTATTTGCAAGTTCTTTCTTTTAAACTTCTGCCCTCTTTTATTTTTTTTATTTTGTTGTTAGAACAAAAGTAGAGTTTGTTTATTTAAACGTAACTGTTTTAAAGACCTTCTAGGGGTTCTGGAGCTTTTCACCCTTTTAAGTAATGCTTCCCATTGGCCTTGCACATTTTCCATTCAATTCTTAATTGTTCAATAAAACCATCAAGGCTGCCATCTGGAAGTTCATGCATTTTGGTAGACCAACTGCTGCAAGCTCGTTGCTTTGTGAAGACATTTTTTAATCACAATCACTATCGTTATAACTTACTCTTTTTTTTTTCTATTCTCACACTGAGCTTCCATATGGCTTTGGCATATGTTTTATGGTGTCCACAGTTTAGATACCTCCAATATATACAGATATATAGTTTCACCATTTGCAGTAAATGTAATTGATATATCTATCTACATTCAGAGCAAATGTTCTCACTCGTAAGATGACATGGTATAAATAAAATCAAAATATTGTTTTGTTTCCATATAATGATACCATCAAAACTGAAGAATGTCTTTTCATGGAGACATTTAACAGAGACCTAAGCCATACATTTTCAAAAGTTTCAATATCTGGCTAAGGATGCATTTCATAGAGTTGGAAAAGGCAGAACTGCTATGTGCCATGATGATGATGATGATGATGATGGTGTTATCCATTCAGTTGTGTCTGATGCTTGGTGATTCTATGGGCCAGGTCTCTCCACATCTTCTGATCTTGCACTACTTTGAGTTTTTCTATGCTCCAGCTGATGTCAGTTTTGATTGTGTCCAGCCACCATGTTCTTTGGCAGCCTGGTTTCATTTTACCACTAACTCTTCCCAACATAATTGATTTCTCCAGTGAATTCCCCAGCAAGACATGATCAAAACAAGTGAGAGAGAGTTTTGTGATTTTTTTCCTTCTAGTGGCATGTCTGGTGTTATGCGCTCCAGTACTTTCTTGTTGGTCACCTTTACTGTCCAAGGAATACGCAAGAGCCTTCTCCAGTACAACAGCTTAAACAAGTCGATTTTCTTCTTGTCTTGCTTATTTAAGGTCCAACTTTCACAACCATAGCAGGGGTGGGTTCTAAAATTTTTTACTACCAGTTCTGTGGGTGTGGTTTATTTTGTGGGTGTGGCTTGATGGTCATGTGACAATTCTTTAGGATTTAGCAGAGGTACTGGTCTACCAGGCTTTTAACTGCTTGCAGAGCTGTACCGGTCTACCCATTTATTTTTGCAGGCACTGGTCTACTCATATATTTTTGCAGGCACTGGTCTACTCATGTATTTTTGCAGGCACTGGTCTACCCATTTATTGTTGCAGGCATCGGTCTACTCATGTTTTTGGACGCACCAGTCTACCACCAAACTGCCTTTTACCACTGATCAGCTGTAGGGTGGCCCTTTGAAGCCCCGCGGCAAGAGTTTAAACAGTTTTTCCTTATAGCCCATCAGCTAGGATTCAGGAGGCAGCAATAGATTAGGGTGGGGCCAAATAAAAGGTAAGAATAACGTGGGGGACTGGGGGGTGGGGGGGCAGAACCGGTTCAGTGACATCATATTGTCACCGCTACTGGCTTGGCGGAACCGGGCTGAACTGGGGGGAACCCACCACTGAACCATAGATAGCGCAAGGAACACAATAGAGCGGATTAACCTACATTTGGTTGCCAGGCTGATGTCCTTGCTTTTCCATATTCAGCTCATGTTCATCATTGCTGTGTGACCCAGTGCAATCTGATATTTTATTTCTGGGCTGCATTCGCTGTTTTGAGTGATCTGCCACCTAGGAAAGCGCCTAGACAACAGATAGGAAATTGTATTTTCACAGTGGAGTCATTTCCACTGACTACAACTTCCAGCTGGTGAGAGACTCTGTGCCACATGATTGGAAAATCAAATGCCTAGAAATAACAGGGATAAGTGCAAACATCAGACAACATTCGTGCAATGGGAATTGTCCCTCATCTTTTCGTTGCAGTTTTTTTTTTCTGTTTTCAGCACCTCACTGAACGAAATCAAATTTCCTAGGGAGTAGTGTTTGAGTTATTGGCTTGACTTCCTGAATAGCAGCTGCCTCTTTCTTCTACTTGGATAATTTCAGATCAAGTGAAAAATAGCTTAAGAGAAACCTAGTGATATATTCAAGATTGTTTCATTGCTAGGAAATTCTTTAGAAAGTCATTTTATTTATTTACTTATTGCCTCCATTAATCAGTGCAGAATTTGTGCAAATTACTACAGAAGGAGATTATGTAGACATTTTCTGTACTCCAGAAGTAAAAAGACAATTGCAACTATAGTCAGGAAAGATTTAACAGGATAAATGCATGCACAACTATTTATGCATAACAAAACAATTCTCACATATGCACTGACCATTATTTGCAGGATAGAGAAAAATTGGAAAGAAATTACATGTCTAGGAAACAGAAATGCAAGATTTGAGTTAATTGAGAGAATTAGAGCTAATAAGTAGTCCTGGATTAAAAACCATAATGGACCCTATCCATTACAGACATTCCATTCCATTACAACATGTGACAGTTATAATGCAGGTCACTGCATGACCAATCTAATTTTACCACCTTTTTTGCGGTGGGTATTAACTGAACCACTAATATTGTTAAAAGAATGCCATGGTCATTAAGTGAACCCATTGTTTGCTCTCGGGCATTTTTGCTGAAAACAGGAAGTAAATGCCAGTTTATGGTAAAAACATTGTAAATTGCAGTCACATGACCTCAGTATATTGCAAACAGCCATAAATTGCTAAGCACCCAAAATGTGGTCATGTGACAGGGGTGAAATGCTCCCGTTTCAAACCGGATCGCCTGATCCAGTAGCTATGGCGGCAGGTGGTTCGGAGAACTGGTAGCGTCCCCCTCATCATGCCCAGCTGAGCCGCACAATCATCAGAGGCTTTTTATTTATTTTTTTACTTTTAAAAGCATTTTTTCTACAACCTCTTGGCCGAAGAGGTGGTAAAAAAAATGCTTTGAAAAGTCTCTGACGATCCCAGCTGAGTTGCCTGATTGGCAGAGGCTTTTCAAAGCATTAGAAAAAATGCTTTGAAAAGTTAAAAAAAAAATTGGCCACGCCTACCCAGTCACATTAACCCCCCCCACCAAGCCACGCCCACAGAACCGGTAGTAACAAATTTTACATTTCACCCCTGTCATGTGATCATTGGGTGAGAGTCAGCAATTGGAATTTCAGAACCAGGTCATAAGTATCTTTGATGGGTCCACTGTAACTTAGAATTGTCGCTAAGCAACCGGTCAAAAGTCAAGGAACTATCTGTATTTTAATAAAAATGAACATTTGTAGCAATTTTGGTATTGATAGTTAAGGAACCCAATTATTTGTCTTTATTTACAGTAAAAGATATGCCTTCATTGCTCATTTGGAGAGAGGCTGGAGATGAACTTGCTTATACTGAATTTCATATTACTCTCCAGTAAATCAGAGTCCTAGCAGCTTTGTTAGTGCTTTCCAGGACAACATTGTTAAGAAGATGATAACTGTAATTGGTTCAATGCCAGAAATCAGACAGCTGTTCAATAGTTCTGGTAAAACAATTGTTTCACAATTGCTTGCAGAACAATTGTGAAAATAGCATTTTTCCAGTTCCTGCTATGTTTAAATATGCAAACAGATAATTAAGAATTGGGCTGAAAAGCGGTATTTAAATAAAAGATAAAAAACATTTGGCTGCTTTCTTTATGCAAGGGTCATTCCAGCTTTAAAGCTGCATAATAGGTATGGGATTGAAGAAGTTAAAGCGTCTATTATTGTGCCTTCATCCCATAAAAAAAGAGTTTCTGGGTGGCTATTGATAAACCCAAACTGTACTAGGCCTTTTTGTATAAGTTAGATAAGAAAGGCTTCCCATAATGATCGTCCATGCATAAAAATCCTCTGCATTTTTAGCATTATTTAAAGTCAGTGGCTAAATCCAAAATATAATAGAATCTTAACTTAGAATTATATTAACATTATCTCAAAATACCTATTTGTGTATAAAGTGTGCTCAAATTTATCTTGTATATCAATCTCTTTGCATTAAGACGAATTGCCTGTATCATATACAGTAGTGTTTTTCAAACTTGGCAACTTTACAATGTGTGCATTTTAACCCCCAGAATTCCCCAACACAGCATGCTGGCTATAGTAATCAGGTCAATTAGTGAAACAAAACATGAAGAACAAGAGGTGGTAGGCAAGGTTGAACCTGGTCATTACCACTTCCCCACCTGTGGCCCAGCATTCTTCCAGCTTTGCTGAGTGCTGTAGGATTGTTTGCAGTAAAGAAGCACTGAAACCAGACAGTCTGCAACCTTCCTAGAAGGAAGTGTACTGAAATCTTTCCAGGCAGTTAGATTTGACACATGCAGCAGACAGTCCTGCAGAACCCACTGAAGACAGCCTACAATAAGGTATTAGAGTTTGCAGCAATCCAACCAGCAGACAAGTAAATAATTCAGCAGGATTTGTGTATAAAAGAAACTTCTTTTATACACAGTAATATAAAGCATGATGCATGTATACAATACCCATGCAGAAGCCAGAACCAGAACTCAGAATCCAGAAGCACAGAAGCAATACAATCACAGAAGTTAGCTTATATATATATACACACAGATCAGTCAAGCTAAGCCATACCAAGGGTCCAAGATGGCTGACATGGCTCTCAGTCACCAAACAGTTCCCATTGGCTGACTTGTTGTTATGGCTATCCCAGTTCATAATTACACTGACATAAGGTTCCCCAATCCTCAGGCTGCGGCCCAGGACTGGGCCTTGAGCTGTTTGAAACCGGGCCACTGAAGTGGCTGGTAAGCGCACGTGTGCACATCCCCACTTGCATGAACTGTGCGGACACTTCCCTGCTGCTCGTGTGTCACCATCCCCCCTCCCCCCACTGGGCCACAAAATCAGAAAGTTTGGGGAACTCTGGCCTACAAGATCTTCAGTGCAGGTTAAGAAGGCTCCAAGCCAGCTAGAGTCCTCAGGGTTGTCAGTAATGAAAGCATAGAAGAGCTTATGGTCTGGCCAGTTTCTGCCCATGTTGCAGGTACTCTACAAACTGCCTAGACTAGAAACACTTTTTCCCGTGTTGCCGGAGAGCCAGAGAGGATCCTTCTCCACATTATTGACCTGAAAGATTTCTTTTTTTTTTCCAATATAAATCAGGCAGCCCCTTTGCTTCAACGAAGCTGCCATGTGTCAAGTCACATCATCAAAATGAATCTGAAGCCTATGTACCCTTGATTTATGACCATAATAGAGCCCACAACGTCAGTAATAAGTTGTGACAGTTATAAAGTGGGTCACCAGGTGACCAGACGCAATTTTATAACATTTTTTGAAGCCGTTGTTAAGCGAATACTGTGGTTGTTAACAGAATGTGGTGAGTGTTAAGTGAATGCGATAGTCATTAAGAAAATCCTGTGGTTGTTAAGTAAACCCATTATTTTGCCAGAAACAAGAAGTAAACACTAGTTTATGGCAAAAACATCCTAAATCACGATCATGTATCCATGGAGGTTAGAATTTCAAATTTTGCAGGATCTGTTTTTAACTTCAAACAGCCTCTTAGCAACTGGCTGTAAATTGAGGAGTACCTATATAACAGTCATATATTTTCAAAATCTTGGATTTACAACTCTGAGTAAAGTGGCCTATGGTTCAAATTTGGAATTTTTTATCATTGGTTCTTGCCAGTTAAGACATAGCTCTGCAACATTTCCATGTCTTTTTTAGCAGCCACAAAAATGCCCAATCTAATGGCATTTTTATAGCACAGAAGCCTTATAGATCTCTTTCCACTCCGCTTCTTCCCTCTCTGCACTTCCACAAATGATGAAAAGCTAGGGTTTTTTTTTTTCTTTAAAATTCACATTACCAATATTATTATGATATCAGGAAGCTCTGCAAATTGTGGCAAGAATAATGTCAGAGGGATTTCTAGCCATGTCTCTCAGTTTCTGTGCTCAGCTCTCACATTTCGTTTCCAGGATCTATGTCGCACCTGCAATGCATTTGTCTGTATTTGTTCCTAGCTTCCAAGAGATATGGGAGACCGGTGCTATGAAAAGATCAATTGTAAAAATAGGAGGCAAATGTTCCTGGACACAGCAGTTCTATAGCTAGGGGGTGGAGGTGGACTGCTTTAATTTTGGGGATGGAGGGAGGGAAGAAAAAAAAACAATAATTCACAATCCATGTGATGGGGGACTAGGATTTGAGGGCAATTTCAAAGTCATTCAGCCAGAGACAGCAAAACCAGCTTGCAAAAGTTATTCTGAATATTTATTCAGCACTTGCTGCAGGTAATCTACACATTTCTGGGGAAAATTAATGGGCTCATGATTTGGAAAATGTTCATATGTGGTTGATATATTGATCATCTTATATTTAAACAAAACTCACATTAAAACTCCCTTTTTATGACCCTGTAATCCAGGGGTCTCAAACTGGCGACCCATGGGTCAGATGCGTCATGTGCAGGCCACGCTCACCCCAGCGCTGCGAGTGGGAAAAACATCACAAAATGTCATGTAATGGCAAAGTGACACGGCAAATTTGACAAGAATGCTGTAATCCAGGGGTGAAATCCAGCAGGTTCTGACAGGTTCTGGAAAACCAGTAGTGGAAATTTTGAGTAGTTCAGAGAACGGTAAATACCACCTCTGGCTGGCCCCACTCTGGCCCCAGAGTGGGGTGGGAATGGAGATTTTGCAATATCCTTCTGCCAGGAAATGGAGATTTTGCAGTATCCTTCCCCTGCCACGCCCACCAAGCCACGCCCACCAAGCCACATCATGCCCACCAAGCCCCGCCCACAGAACCAGTAGTAAAAAAAAATGGATTTCACCACTGCTGTAATCCCTTAATTCGGGATAGAGTTGGGGCACCTGGATGGAGCTGAGCGTTTACTGGCCAGATGCTCTTCCTGACCCCATGTGGAGTTTGCAGCAGATATTTTTTCTTTGCACCGTAGGAAAGAAACATCTGTCGCTACCTAGGATTGAACTGTCAACCTTATGAGTGGGAGGTGAGCATCTTCACCACTAGGCCACCACAGCATTCATCTAAACAAAATTCCCAGTAAATAAATAAATATTCAAAAGCTCTTCCGGCAACTCAGGCAATGAAGAATCACTAAGTTGCATTGTAGTGAATTAGTTCACTAGTGAAATTTGTGCATCAAAAGTTAGCTGTTTTGAAAGTAGATTTAAAAGCAAGGTTTTTTAAAAAAAACATTAATATAGACTGCCCATCCCACATAACACTGTGATGTTTCTTAAAGCCCTGTCAGTTAACAATATTCACCAGCAATTTCCTCCAATAGGAAAAATATAGATCTGAAAATTTCAGTCCTCACGCACTTGGGAGTGGGATTGTTTTGAACATTAGCCTTTATTGGATGGGCTGCTACTCCCTGTTTCCTTGGCTCTTTATCTTCAGCTTTACAAAATTTTATTATGACTTCTTATTAACCAAATCTGATAACTGGTCTTACAAGACAGCTTGTTGTCTACAGTATGGATATGAGATTTTAATGCATTTAAAGAGGGGGAAAAAAACAAGTTTGGAAAGAAATGAAATTCAGAGCCATCTGGAGTGATGGCCAAGTTATTGAAATTCAGACATGTTGACTTTATAGGGAATGGAAGATGAAATGTGAGCCTTCTTCATAGAGATGACATGTGTTATTATTTCTAAGATATATGTCATAGAAATAATATAGGTACATTCAGAAAAGTGTCAGTTACAAACACTGAAAGTAGACAGGAAACAAGAACTAGCATTTTTCTCAGTTTCTGATCTATTGTCTTTGAACAGAAAATAAAAAATGGCTGGATTTTTGTTAATGATTCATTCAACCGGAGAATAATCACCATCATAAATCCAAATTCAGCTGTTAAGAGACAAGTATTTAGCAAAATCATAAATCAATAAATAAATTCTATTGCAATAGTTTCCTGAACAACTGGGGTGCTAACAGCAGTCTTTGATCACTCTAGCTGAAGAAATGTATCTGGTGACATATTAATATACTTCAGTGACCAGTGGTGGAATTCAAATTTTTTACTACCGGTTCTGTGGGCATGACTTGGTGGATGTGGTGTGGCTTGGTGGGTGTGCCTTGGTGGGCATAGCAGGGGAAAGATACTGTAAAATCTCCATTCCCTCCCCACTCCAGGGGAAGGATACTGTAAAATCCCCATTTCCTCCCAATCAGCTGGGACTCGGGAGGCAGAGAATAGATGGGGGTAGAGCCAGTCAGAGGTGGTATTTACCAGTTCTCCGAACTACTCAAAATTTCTGCTACCGGTTCTCCAGAACTGGTCAGAACCTGCTGAGTATCACCTCTGGAGCAGAGGTGTAACATTAGTTCTTCTAGAACTACATATAAATTACCTGTGTCATTGCATTGTACATTAGTTGAAACTTCTGTATGTTCTTCAGTGGCAGCCCGGTATAGAGCTATATAGTCCAAATGGGAGGTGACTAGGATAGGAGTGACCATGAGTGGAGTCCTCAGTCTAGGAATGAGTCTAACTGGCACCCAATAGGAAGTTTGACAAAGGCCTTTCTAGTCATGACATCCGCCTACTCTTTGAGCAAGAGTCATGAATTAGGAAAACCACCAGATTGTGTATGGAGTAGTGCCTCCTTCCAAAATGGCATAGTGAAGTAAGCATGGCTAGGAAGAACTTTCATAACATTTAATAAGGTTTGTTAGTCCCTTGTATCAAGCATGGAAACATCTGTTGTAAAAGTATATTGCAGATATTATTGTCTGCCCAACAGCCACTTATAAAACCAGCTCTATATTCCTACAAAAATGAAAAGTAATTTTGCAACAATTTTCTCCTAGTATAGACCTGGGGATTTGGCAATAGTAAGATATATGGCAAAACTAAAAAAGCTAGCCAAAAGCAAAATTTACTAGCATTTCTATGAAGGACTGCATGTAACTTTTTAATGGATGAGATGGCTGCAGGTTCTCATTCGACTTCATTTAATTTTTTAGAAGTCTGGTGGGCTTATTCTAACAAAGAACTCTTCACACAGAATTTTCTTTCCTTCTCCTGGATCACTTGGATAAAGGCTATCAATGTTACTTCTGGGCAGGGGTGGGTTCTAAAAAATTTTTCTGTGAGCGTGGCTTATTTTGTGGGCGTGGCTTGGTGTGGGGGGGTAATGTGACTGGGTGGGCGTGCCCAACTTTTTTTAAAAAACTTTTAAAAGCATTTTTTCTACAACCTTAAGAGGTTGCAGAAAAAAATGCTCTTAAAAGCCTCTGACAATCAGGTAACTCAGCTGGATCACCAGAGGCTTTTAAAGGCATTTTTTTTTCTACAATCTCTTCAGCTGAAGAGGTTGTAGAAAAAATGCTTTTAAAAGCCTCTGATGATCCCAGCTGAGCCGCACGATCATCAGAGGCTTTTTTTTAACTTTTAAAAGTATTTTTTTCAGCCGAAGATGTTGTAGAAAAAATGCTTTTAAAAGTAAAAAAAAAAAAGCCTCTGATGAGGTGGGCAGGGTAAGCGACCGGCGACCGGGCTGGGGACCAGTTCGGGGGCATGGCCAGCCAATGTTATTACCAGTTCTCCGAAGTACTACAAACTTTTACTACCGGTTCTTGCGAACCGGTGCGAACCGGGAGCAACCCACCACTGCTTCTGGGTTAGGAGTAGCATGCTTGCAAATATTAATTTGCAAAAACCTCTACCTGCCCAATGCAAAAAAACAAAATGATGAGATGAGCCTTGGCTACAGTATTCCTATGTTCTCATAATCTGAAGTGATCGTGTGTTGAAACAATGGCGTATATCATGGGATCTTTCTAGGAAATCGGAAATAGAAGAGTACATGCAGAACTAAGTGGTGGTCTGAGTCTTTTGGAAGGTTGTAAAAGCAATCTGGACTCGATGTGACTTTAGATCTCCCTTGGTATTCACCATGTTTTCTGAACCACTTATGTTAAATGTCTTTTTAAACAGTAAACTACTTGCTGCAAAGCAAAGGACTAGCATTAAATTTATTTGCCACAATGCCTTTCAGATCTGCTAGAATTCCATTCTATTGAATAATAGAATGTATTGTGAAAAGCAAGTTCATTTGCTAATAAATGCACATTTTGTGATGGCAACATTGTGTGAGTTCACCCACCTCAAGCTCTCAAATAGGACTATGCCTCAAAACCATTGCCCTCCTTTGGAAGAAAGAAATCTGAAATTAGGCCTTGGCTACTTTGCTACTCTCTGTTCTGCAAAGTTTCTTCTGGTGTTTTTTTTTTTTTTAAATCCTCAGAGAAGAAAAATGGAACCTAAAGACCCTCCTAAAGAGGGCAGTTAAATGAAACAGACTTTTGAGATTCTGGATAAACCTTCTGCCTGAAGCTCAAGTACGGAAGAAATTATATCCTACTACCTTTCCTAGCTTACAAAAAAAAAGTGTACATTTTGGAGAAGTAGTAGTTCAGAAATTAGTCTGCCTGAATTTAATATGATTTACGCTCAGGGAAATGGTATGTGACTGCTAAAGTAACATACGGGTCAGCTGTAGGAGAAGAAATACAAAGTTCCATCTAGTTTAAAAGGTAAAGGTTCCCCTCGCACATATGTGCTAGTCATTCCTGACTCTAGGGGGTGGTGCTCATCTCCGTTTCAAAGCCGAAGAGCCAGCGCTGTCCAAAGACATCTCCATGGCTGGTATGACTAAACGCCAAAGGTGCACGGAATGCTGTTACCTTCCCACCATAGGTGGTCCTTATTTTTCTCCTTGCATTTTTTACGTGCTTTCAAACTGCTAGATTGGCAGAAGCTGGGACAAGTAACAGGAGCTCACCCTGTTACGCGGCACTAGAGATTCGAACTGCTGAACTGTCGACCTTTTGATTGACAAGCTCAGCATCTTAGCCACTGAGCCACCGCGTCCCTTTCATCTAGTTTACAGACTCATATATATATAAGTCAAGGCAGCGCAATATCAATGGGCTTCAGAGTAGTATTGCTCTTTAAAGGGTTGGGGTCAAAGACTGAGCATCCAAATTGGATGAATGGGATGAGAAATTCAGGTGAATGGCCTTGGAGAAACTTTGCACACACAAAAAAAGAAAAAGCAGTAATTTAATGTGTGTGAAAGAAATGTTTAGGATAACTTGCTGCAGCCGACTCACAGAGGCCAACTCACCTCAGCCGATTCGCCCCAGTTGTCTTGCCCCAGTCGACCTGCCCTGGCCAACTCAATGCAGGATAACTCAACAGAGGGAAAAGTGAATGTGCAGTGGGCCTTGTCTTGCTTTAGGTTTGAACCTTCTCAAGTTAGAAGTCCTCAAGGCTGAGGGTGAGCTGAGATTCTACTTCTCCCTCTCTTATATTATTTCACCTTGGATTGTCCTGTGGTGAATTGGCCCGACAAATTGACTGTAGTGAGTTGGCTGGGCGAGTCAGCCGTGGTGAGTTGTCCCTCTTCTGAGAGAGAAAGAGCACAAGAGTCAGTCTGGTGTAATAATTACATGTGATAGGCAAGGAATCAGGAAACTGTAAATTCCAGCTGTGCTTTGGAAATAAAGACAACTAGATGATTTTGAATCAGACATTCCCAATGGCAAATCACTTCTGAAAAATGTTTCCAAGAAACACTGCATGGACTTTTTCCATGTAGTTGCCAGGAGTCAAGACTGACTCAAAGTAACAGGATACATATAACAGGGGACATTGTGAGCTCACCAGAAACTCCACTGGTCTTTGCAATTCATGGGCCACACCTTCTTTACCTCTGTTGTTCAGGATAGAGGAGAACACAAACTGTATCTGAAAACGGAAGTCCCTGAAATCCAGCTTCCTTGAAATTGAGTTCTGAATGACAACAGATCAGTGACCAGTACTAAATAAAAACTTAACTGAATAAAACCAAGAGAGTACAGCTACAAAATAGAACATACAACATGATGATGATGATTCTGTTGCTTTGCATGTACACTGAGAGCTTCTGTACCAGAGACAAATCCCTTGTATGTCTACCTTGGCCAAATAAAATGTTATGTTCTATTCTGTTCTGTTCTTTTCTTTTTTTTGTAAAGTTTTTTTTTTTTTTTTTTTACACAAACACACACACACACAAACATACAGAGTATTCGTCCGGTTAACAAATTTAAACAATTTTTAGTCCTTTCAACTAAAATTACAATTTCTGTACTTCCTTTTTTGCCATAACATTTATTTTCATCTATTTTGTACCAATATTGCCCTTCATTTTCATCTCTAATTTTGACCAAATTCCATTTTCCCTTCTATTCTATATTAAACCCCTTCCCATGATCATCTAATTTTTATATCCATCATCAAATTAATTAATTATGTGGTGTTACAGTTATTTAATTCTTATATTAATAATAAACCCACTTATTTTATAACATACATTTCCTTAACTAATACAATCCAACATTTTAATATAAATCAATTGATTATATAGTTATCTTTTTCATTTATATATGAACCAGAAGAAAAAAAAAACCTTAGTTGAATTTAAAAATATTCTAACTATTATCCTCTAACATATAGCTTTCCCCTGTATTATTCCAAATCACGTAATCGTTTGTACACACACCACCGTAAACCATTAAAAACATTTCAATTATTATTCCAATTATTTTTCAATTCATTTTCACCATCATGATTTAACATTATTACTTACTACAATTCATATTTCCATTCTAGTCATATACATCATATTCCTCTTTCATTTCTTTCCTTTTTTCCCTTTTCATTTTTATTTTTACCCTTTTCTTCCCCCTTTTTTCCTTTTGTGCCTTAAAATCCTGATCTCTCCCATTTTGCCCTATATTTCCCGTTGTTCCCCCTCTCTTTTGTCTTTTTTTTATTGAAAAAGTTTTTCAAATACAGATTTTTCCCCCTTTTTTCTCCCCCCCTCCTCCCTAACCCCCCCTCACCACCCGTCCCCCTGTGACTTCTTCAAAGTAAGATCCAAATTCATAACAGATTATATAATACTTTACCATCCCCTTACTCCATCCCCCAAATACTGACCCTTTCTTTCTAATAATATTATTACATCCCCCTTTTACTATACATTTCAAAATAACATTCTACTATAACATTGTATAATGACTTCTGATTTAGCATAGTAATATTATTATAACTCCCAATTTAGCAATAATCTGCCCTTTTTCTCCTCCCCCATACATATATCTGTATATTAATATAACATTTCAAAACAACCTTCCACTTTAAGACTATATAATAAATCCTAATTTAACATTTAATCTTTTGTGTATATTAATATAACATTTTGAAACAACCTTCCCCTATAAAGCTATATAATAAATCCTAATTTAACATTTATTCAACTCTATCCATTTCCTCCACTCCCATAAATATATCTCTTAAACATCCTTTTTCTTAAACTAAACAATCAATAAACTAGCCTGTCTCCACCCACTTTCCTACAAAATTACCATACATAACAATTCTTAATATCTTTATTCTTCTGCCCACCCTACTAAAAAAATATTCCCTTATATAGATAAAATCAATGACTTTAAATTTATAATCCATATAATGTCTTCTTTGATGTCTTTCCACTGGATTGTTAACTCCATCACCCATATTAGGGTAACATAACATCCTGATTGCAACAGAGTATTCAAAATCCTCGGTTATCATCTGCCCCCATCAGTAATGAATATCTTCATGTATATAAAAAAAGAAAACAACCACCCGAGTGACATTATAATTGTATTCCATATAATATCTGTAGTAGTGGCTTTCTTCAGGATTATTAATTCCCACCGTCATAATGGGGTAACAACCAGATCTTCTGCATGCCCCAGCATAGCTCTCTTGCCATGTAGCTCAGCATAACATAATACATTTATCAAAAAAAATCCAAAATAGATAATTCCGATCCAACAATTTAAGGTCCTTTTCACATCCCAAAAATATGGCATTGCAGAGGTCTGTCACTCTCCTCAGGATAATATTAACCAATACTTCGCCTCAACTATCTTTTCTCGTATTCAGTCATCTTTTAAATAACTGGCTTCACTGTTGCCTAATTTAGAAATTTTTGTTTTTGTGAGACCTATTTCTTTTTTTCTTGACTTTTTGTGGATTTGATCTCCATCCTAATTTCCTTTCTACAAGTTGTATATCAACTGATCGATTTTCGTTCTGATTTATGACTTGATCTTGTTGGTTTTGCTTTTGTGGCTTAGATTGCCATTCATATTTCTTTTCTATGAGTTGTGTATCAACTAATTGATTTCCATGCTTATCTGTGACTTGATGAGTCATCACATTAGAATCCGATGCCACGTCTCTCTTATTTATAGATAATCCAACTGAGGCATCTAAAGAATCCAAAGGCGATTCATCTACAGAGGCCTCTGTAGCTCGATATTTTTCCTTTATTTCCAACTCCTTCTGCATATCTTGTGTTGTGCATAAGAATGTTGAGCTCATTTTCAAAAAAATTTGATAAAATTCTTCCGCTTTTTCAACAGTATCTAATTGGTATCTTTCTCCTTGATATCTCAATATTATACCAACTGGAACATCCCACCTAAATAAAATATTTTGTTTTTTAAGCTCAGTCACCAGAAATCCAAATTTCTTTCTTTCCAATAACATCTTAGGAGGTAACTCTTTATATATCCAAATCTTTCTTCCAAACAGTTGCAAAGTAGAATTAAAAGATTTTTGCACAATATTATTTCTTATTTCTTTATCTGTAAAATAAATCACCACATCTCTAGGCAGTTGCCTTTGCTTTGAAATCCAGGAATTTATTCTATAGACTCTGTCAATCCTACAAAATACTTCCTCAGGATGAACCTTTAAGATCCCAGCCAGAATTTCAGAAGACATTTTCCTTAAGTCATCTCTGTTATTTTCCTGTAATCCTCTCAGTCTAATCGCATATTCTGTGAAATTATGTTGCATCATTAAAACTTCTTTTTCTATCCGTTGTTTTATATTTTCTGCATTACAAGTCTTATGATCAGCTTCCATTTTAGGTTTTTCTTCTAAACTATTGTCTTGAGTGTTTATCAAATCATTTTCAATTCTTTGTATTTTATTGTCCAAATTATCCTCAATTTCCTCCATTTTAGACTCCAATAAATTAATATTTGTATCCAACTTCATAGCAATTTCTGAAAAACCATTAGTCACTTTTGCAATCTTTCGTTGCAAAGTATCAAACTTTAATTGCACCAATTCTTTAATTTCCTGCTTAAATTTTTCAAAATTCTGGTTCACCATCTCATACCTTCTTACAATCTCCTCCAAGAGAAATTCAATTATATTAAAATCAGCTTTCTGAGTCTGTAGGCTTAGAACTTGTTCATATAGTTTGTAGATGGGGGAATCCCCCCCCCCACTGCTTGTTTGTCTGGCTTTGTTAGTCTAAACGCCATATTTCCATACAGACAAACTCTTTTAGAAAAGAAAAGAAAAGCAAAGAAAAAAAAGCTTCTTTCCAAACAAGATCAATATCAAATCTCCAGGAAAGAGAAAACACAAAAGTGGAGCTTTTTCTTCAATTATAGCCAGGAGTATTTATTCTGCTACTTTGTGGCTTAATAAGAAACAGAAGGACTTTCCCTTTTCAGCTTTCCCTGTTCAAGCCTCGGCAGTTGCCATTTTAAAAATTCTTTTTCTTCAGTATCTTTTGTAAAGTAAATGAAAATACTTGCAATTTAGGGTCACAGGTCCAGATCTCATCCTCTTTAATTGAACAATCTGTTAATTTTCTTCAAAAGGCTTGTTCTCGTCGCCTGGCTCTGCAAAGAGGCAGAGGTCTCCCAAAGCCCGGAGCGGCGGCGAGGGAAATAGGGAGCCTCATCTACTTCATCCCCAAGAGTAAAAAAAAAACTCTGGGGACTTCACAGAGAGCTCTACCTGCCCTCACCTGCTCTGTCTCACATTTCCTTATGGAAATGGAGTTTTTTGAGCCGCCTTTCAGATGTAAAGGCGGCTCTTTACAGGCAACGGGGCTGGCAGTCCCGAGGGACCATCTGGCAGCGACAGAGAGCAAAGCGGAAGTCTCTTTTGTCTTTTTTTTGTTTCACCACTGTTTATCCCAGTATGTATCCCAGTATTATCACTTTATATTTCAAAGTCCTGAACTCTTCTATTTTGCACTATATTTCCTGTTATTTTCCACCCTTTTTCTCTCTTTTTTATCTTTTCACTGTAAATCCCAGAGTAATCATTTAAGTTCTTTATATTCTTTCTGTTCCATCCTCCCTTCTGTATTTGTCTCTTTCCATCCTCTTTATTTTTTTCATTGTTAATCCCATTGTAATCTCTAAAAACCTCCTTTTTATTATTACTATCAACATGTTCAGTTACTTCTTCATATTTAATCACATTGTCTTTATCTTCTTTATTTTCAGCCTCTATGTCTTGCTTCTCCATCTTTATTTCTTTGTCCACTTGCATATACTCCATCTCAGCTTTTGTGTCCTCAGATTTTAATCCTCCATGTAACATTGTAGTTATTTCTCTTATTTCCATTTTCCATGACAAGTACATCGATTTAATCATTTGTCTAATTTCCTGTGCCATTTTATTCTTTTTGAGTTAATATTATTCCGATTTTAAAAGTTCCGTTGTATTTCTTTTTTCCCCCCAAATTCAAGCCGCTTGCAGACAAAGAAATCCTCTCCAAAAGTTCTCACGGCTGTTATCTGTAAAGTTCACAATTTTCCAAAACAAAGACCAAGTTGCAATATTCCTTTTTACTCCTGAAGGTGTCTCTCTGCAATCCACAATTTCTGATTGTCTAACAAATATCCATTTTGTTTCAATCTACATTAACAATCTTACTTAGTTTCTCTTTTTCTTTTTAGCTTTAAAAATATCAAATCAGTTTTATAGTCCAGTCCGAATTTAAACAGTTCTTCTCACTTTTTTTTTCCTTTTTTTCTTTTATTTATACAACACTTCTGTTATAGGGCTTATTGTCCATTCTCTTTTGTTTTTCTTGAAATTCAAAAAAGAAAGGGGGAAAAAAGGATCTATTTATTTCTTTCCGATCCTTTAACCAATCTTGGGGCAATTTCTCTAGTTATTTAAAATTTTCCAAATTATTTCCAAATAATTTTGCTCAAAAGTCAATTTTCCATCGGGTTTTTGTCCCTTTAAGATTACACTTCAAAATCTTCTTTTCTCCCCCTCCCGTGCTCATTAGCCGCTGTTTTATCGCTAGGGGTCTTAAAGTTATTTTTTTTCCTTATTGTTGTTTCAACCATGGGTTGGCTGTCACTCACCCGGCTTCAAAAAACTCCGTTCCATTCACCACTCCTGCTCAATGCTTAGTCTGGTTGCCCCAGCTTCATGACAGCCGTAATGGCTGCCGTCCCCCGCTGCCAAGTCATAGAGAGTTTCCTTTGACTTTTGAGGAATTTGCCTGTTCCTCTTGGTCTTCCAAGGTGCCTCTCATTCTTCCCTGTCCCTACAGGATGGTTCTGGTCTGAAGACCCCTTGGCAGCAGTTTGTCAGTCCGGGTTTTCGCAGAGCTCATCAGAGCCCACTAATTCCCAGACTGTCTCGCTGTGACGCTTCCGGTCGAATCAGGTCTGTTCTGTTCTGTTCTGTTCTGTTCCATTCCACTCTGTTCCATGCCACTCTGCTCCATTCTTAGAACACAAGATCCCAATATTTTTTTTTTATGTACACTGAGAGTATATGCACCAAAGACAAATTCCTTGTGTGTCCAATCACACTTGGCCAATAAAGAATTCTATCTATCTATCTATCTATCTATCTATCTATCTATCCATCCATCCATCCATCCATCCATCCATCTATCTATCTATCTATCTATCTATCTATTCTCTACTTCTTCTTTTCATCAGTCTTTAAATTGGTTGGGTTTATAAGAGCAAAATCTGCAACTTTAAACTGCCACTGTTGGCTTTCTGGACTATGCATATAGGAATACCCCATTATTTGAATAACTTGATTACAATCCAAGTTTCTCTGCACTCACCTTGATGGTGCAATCAAGGTAGATTAGTTTGTCCTTGTTTTAACATTTCTACCACATATTTTAGGGCTTTTTCCCAGTAAGCTTCTATTATTCGAAATTGACTCCCCCTGGCTATCTAGAAATTTTAAAAAGCCCTTCACACAGACTTCTTTTTGCAGGATCTTTAGAAAGCAGTGAAGGCTTTCTCTCTGCTGTAGATTTATCCTAAAGTTATGCTTGAGTAGGAATTATATTTTTATTGATTATTGTATTAGACTAGGAAATGTGTTACACTGATTATTGTATTGGTTTGTTGTGAAATAGGTTTATATGGTATTTAAATCTCATTTGCCTGAACTGGACTTAATTATAAGCACACAAGTAAACCTATTAATATTAATATATTAAAACTATTATTTCATAAGAATCCTAAACTTGCAAGAACTAAAATACAAAAAAATACAATGCCATAGAAGCCACAAGCATAGTCACAGATGAAAGCAGAAATATCAGCAGAATTTTAAAAATAGGTACTTAATTTGTGGAAAGGTTTTGAATGTTGTTGCTCTAGTTTCAAAAACTCCTTCATCAGGAATATACACCTGTTTTCTTTTCAATGTATTTAAATTCTACATTTTTTAAAATATATATATATATTTTGCTATTATAATATCAAGGTATCCATAACAGAACAGGTGGAAATCCTCAACCAATAAAATACTGAAAAGATATTTACTAATAACTGTTTAGCTCATATTCTCCCTTGAATCTATCTTCGAAATTATCCATGTGGGTTAAAAATAGAATTTAAATGACTATATTAATAATGTGGGAATCAAAATAAGATGAAGAAGTTGTGAAAAATAGTTGGATTTCAAATGAACATACAAATACCTTTACACAGGGTTAAAAAGCTGAATAACAGAGGAAGATCCAGTTTTTTTTTTTTAATTCAATGCAGTAAATGGGTCCGATAATGGCAGTTTCTCCTGGGCTAGGTAAAGTGTAATTATTTGTTAATTAGCAAATAATTGTTAGATGTTTTTCCACTGGTGGTAGTGTTTGGCAATGGGCTGGAAAACAAAAACAGGAGTTCACTAATCTGCCCTGTACACTGAAAAATAACACAGTACCATTTTATTGGCCTATTTATCACCTAAAGCAGGTTTACAGTACTTACTTACAGTAGAGCAGTTTCAATAGGAACTCACACACAGAATGAAAGGTAGCACTTTAATTAGGTGAGGAGAGCCCAATCATATATTGGAATTAACTTTGGAATTTCAAAGCCCTTAGTTATTCAAGAGGCTGATCATTGATTCTTTCACAGAAAGTTATTAATTGTAGGTAATAAAAAATATTTGCCACCATGTCTGTTATTCTCTACAATAAGCAATATATAGGGTAATCTTGAAGTCTGTGGGATAACATTAAGATGTTCATTCAGGTTGACAAAGTACTCCACAGGCTTGAAAATTGTTACAAACTTGAGTCTGTTTTCTGGATGCTGCCTTACTAAGCACATGATGGGCAAGGCATTTCCAAGAGTTACTCAAACTATAAACCATGTTTGAAATAAATATTTAGCACATTTTCTCTTCCCTGAGTTAAATATTTGTGCTAGTTACAGAGAAGAAAAAAGAAAAGGTGAATATAATTTGTTCTTAAGTATTTCATCCATCCTACCCCTGTTGCTAATTGCTCAATTATAGCCTTATGGTGCAATTACTTCCTACTCTGAGATTAACTACTACTGTCTACCTTTCTCAAAGATTCAATTCATTTAAAGGAAGGAAGGAAGGAAGGAAGGCTCTTCCTACTTATAGAAGTAGGATAAAAAGTTTTCCTTCTCTCCATTTGTGTTTTTCAGCGAGGTTCTTCCTACCTATAAAAGTAAGAAAAGTTTTCCTCCTCCTTGTCCCCCTCCTTTTTCAGGAGACAACTGGACTTTCTTTTTTTTTTTTCTTTTGAAGAAGTTTTGTTTCTCATCCAAGAAGCTTCTTCAGCTCTGACAGGATAGTGGGGAATGGAAGGATTTATATTCCTTGCAGACAGCTGGTCATCTGCATCCTTTTGGAGGGTCATTGAAGCACTTGGAGATTTATCTGTATCCTCAGGGTCACCTGAGTAGTGCTCCTGGTCCCTGTACTCTGCAATTTTTTCCTCTGGAAATCCATTCCTACTCTCACACCATTCAAAGGGTGTTCATCCCAAATTGTATAAGTCTGTAGATATTTTCAGTCATCCAGGTCATGGGTTGCCCCAAAGGTGCTTTCTTTTGAAGAAGATGAGAAGTGAAATATCTTCAAAAGAAAAAAACAAGAAAGTCCAGTTGCCTCCTGAAAAAGCACCTCTAGGACAACCAGGGCCTGGATGACTGAGAATCTCTACAGACTTTCCTCCTCCTTGTTTGTGATTTGTATAAAGTATCATAATTTTCATGACAAAATCCATAAATTGTGTTGAACTTGACACACGTAATAAGTTTCTCTTGCTACAGGTACTAATATTATGTTATGCATGGACACTGCCGCAAATCTTCAAAGTGTATTAATAACAAACCCTTGGGAATGTTTTATATAAAGGAATGACTAAAATTAATAAATCACCTTAATTGTACCAGTGACCCATGCAAATATTTGAAGCAATGTGGCCACCAGATCTGGTCGAGGAAGATGTTCAGGACCTGTATTCAAGGAGACAAAAAATTTCCATTAAAAAAATGGGTGATGAGGTGATGGCATACAAATCTTAGCATCTGGAATGACATATACTGTAAATGAGAGAATCTATAGCAGATGATGCTGGTTGCTGCAGAAAGTTTCTTGGTGCTCACTTTCATTTAATTCACATTTTTTTTTTGTAAATCAGGGGTATCAAACTCAAGGCCTGCAGGCGGGATCTGACCCACGGGGCCTCCCTGGAAATAGCAAAGGACTGGCCTGCAGTGTCTCTGCCAGTGAAAACGGAGCTCGGGAGGGCTACACGTGGCCCTTCCGGGCTCCATTTTTGGCTGTGACGGCCTCCTGAAGCCCTCTGCTGGCAAAAACGGAGTTCAGGAGGGCCTTGCATAGCCCTCCCAGGCTTAGTTTTCATGGCAGAGGGCTGCAGGAGGATCCCCCCAGCTCCACCTGGGCCTTCACAGGTGCCCCTGACACAAGTGACGTCGAGGTGGCCATGCCCACCCTAGCTATACCCCTCCCGCGCCCCCCGAGGTCAAACAATACCCTGATGCGGCCCTCAATGAAATCGAGTTTGACACCCATGATGTAAATTATGCTTCTTTTCATGTTAATGGGTACAGGTAGTCCTCAACTTAAGACCATAATTGAGCCCAAAATTTCTGTTGCATTTTACAACCTTTCTTGCCAGAGTTGTTAAGTGAATCCCTGCAATTGTTAAGTTAGTCACATAGTTGTTAGGTGAATCTGGCTTTCTTATTGGCTTTGCTTATCAGAAGGTCACAAAAGTTGATCACATTGCAGAACACTGCTACTATCATAAACATGAGTCCGATTCGAAACATCTGCATTTTTGATCACATAACCATGGGGTTATGCTGCTATGGTTGTAAGTGTGAAAAACGGTCATAAGTCACTTTTTTCAGTGCCATTGTAAGTTCAAACCAGGGGTGAAATGCTCCCGGTTCGGACCGGCTCGGGCGAGTAAGTAGTGATGGCGGCGGGCAGTTCAGAGAACCGGTAGCAAAAATCCCTGTCCCCGCCCCCCATGCCCAGCTGAGCCGCGCGATCATCATAGGCTTTTTTTCTTTTAAATGCCTCTGACGATCCAAGCTCTGACGATCCAAGCTGAGTTGCCTGATCGGCAGAGGGTTTTTAAAAAACTCTCTGACAATCAGGCAACTCTGCTGGGATTGTCAGAGCCTTTTGAAAGCATTTTTTACATGGTTTTACATGTAAAAAATGGTTTTAAAAGTAAAAAAAAAAATTGGCCACGCCCACCCAGTCACATTACCCCCCACCATCAAGTCACACCCACAGAACAGGTAGTAACAAATTTTAGATTTTACCACTGGTTCAAACCATCATTAAATGAACTGTTCTAAGTCAAGGACTACCTGTATTGCATTAGAACTACAGTCATCATGTTTCCAGAATTTAAGTCAGTTTAAAATCAGTTTTTCATTCTTTAAGATGGCAGAACGGAGATGGGGTTCTTTGCATGCCTTCTGAGATGGGACCAGATGCAAATTAGAAAATGCCAGATTCACAGAAGACATGGTTTACAAGCAATACTCATACCTATGCATTTTTATTTCATTTTATTTATTTATTTTGTCGAGTAAGTATTAGATAATATAAGCATGAATTTAATACATAAAATGAATACAATTAAAGGGAACATTAGGACAGGGACGGTAGGCATGCTAATGCTCTTATACATGCCCCTTACAGACCTCTTAGGAAAGGTGAGGTCAACAGTAGCCAGTCTAAGGTTAAAATTTTCGGGATGAAAATTTTGGGATGAAACCACAGAGTCAGGTAGTGCATTCCAGGCATTGACCACTCTGTTGCTGAAGTCACATTTTCTGCAATCGAGTTTGGAGTGGTTCACTTTAAGTTTGTATCTATTGTGTGCTCGTGTATTGTTGTGGTTAAAGCTGAAATAGTCATTGACAGGTAGGACATTGTAGCAGATGATTTTGTGAGCTATGCTTAGGTCATACCGAAGGCGGTGTAGTTCTAAATTTTCTAAGCCCAAAATTTCAAGTCTGGTGGCATAAGGTATTTTGTTGCAAGCGGAGGAGTGGAGCACTCTTCTTGTGAAATATTTGTATTTGTAATTCTTCTACATTTGTAAATGTAGAAGAAAAGAAGTAAGATCAGTTAAATCCAGACTGTTATAGTTTGTATCTGTGCCACTGACTTAAAGATTACTGAATTAAAATCTTTTGTACAGTAGTCAATTTAAGAGCAAGCATTATTGCCAAACTGAATTTGATGCAACTGCTAGTTCCTCTAACCAAATAAATCAAACAAGCTATAATTGAATAAATGGGCAACTACCTCATATGCGCCAACATCTCAATCCATATACAGTACGTGCTTATTAAGTTTATATGCCAGCATTTTAGTTAATTTTGTTACTTACTCTTCTTTAATCTTGATTGAAAGACTGGAAGATTAAAAAAAAACATCTGCTTGTTGACTTTGGCTTCTTTTGAAATGGATATATTAATTATTTTATTATTCATATTTCTATGCCGCCCACTCTCTGAGGACTTGGGGCGGCTTACACCAAAGACAGTATATTAAATAGCATATTGCCCCCAACAATCTGGGTCCTCATTTTACCCACCTCGGAAGGATGGAAGGCTGAGTCAACCTTGAGCCGGTGAGATTTGATCTGCTGATCTGCTGAACTAGCAGTCAGCTGAAGTAGCTGCAGTACTGCACTCTAACCACTGTGCACCTCGGCTCCATTAGAGAAAAACTCATCTTCTGTAGACTGTATGAGGCCAGTAAGCAAAGGAAATTGGGCCTCCAGTTTGGAAAGCTGGCTGTCCGAAACAATGAACTCATGTCAGAAAAAAATAAGGATATATCTATAATCCTTTGCTCTATACACACAGACATTATACAAACATTAGACTCCTAATGTTTCAATTCTTGCTTCCCACCAAAGCCAGCAGCCTATCAGAATTTGAAACTGGAAGTTAGAATATATTTGATCCAATCAGTGGCCTCATCCAGATTTGAACAACTCTCGCTTATAAAATGCCCTGAAATAAAATTTGATATGATGTTCATATAATAGAATTATGACCATTGACTTTGCTCATCAGAAGGTCACAAAAGCTGATCACATTACCCTGGGACACTGCAGCCAGTGGTGGGATTCAAGTAATTTAACAACCGGTTCTCTGCCCTAATGATTTCTTCCAACAACCAATTTGCCAAACTGCTCAGAAAGTTAACAACCAGTTCGAACTGGCTGAATCCCACCACTGACTGCAGCCATCATAAATATGAATCAGTTGCCAAGCATCTGAATTTTGATCATGTGACCAGGGGATGCTGCAATGGTCTTAAGTGTGAAAATGGTCACAAGTCACTTTTTTCAGTGTGTAACTTTGAGCGGTCACTAAATGAATTGTAAGTCGAAGACTTGCTGTATTATAACCTTTCAAGAGCTAGGTCTGGTCTGTCCCTTCCACTCCCTCTGGACAGTGGTATGGTGGTTCAACAAATCCAGAGAGCTGTGGATGGAAACAAGACTTGGAAAACAAACAAGAAACTAGACAGTGGGATAGATTACCATCTAGAAAATGGAAGGTTCAAAATACTGGCTGCTAAAGTGGAAACTGTGGGGTCCTTTCATTATTTAAACTCAATGGTGAGATTCAGCTGGTTTGGGCCAGTTCGGGCAAAACGGTAGTTAAATTGCTAGCTGGCTCCACACCTCCCCACCCTGCCCTTTCCAGAAGTCCCCACACACGCCATTTTGGCTCCCAGGTAAGTGCAGGGAGGCCTACTAGGCCCAAAATGGGGTACGGGGGACAGCACATCCCTCCCCCCCACAGCCCATTTTTGCTCCCAGGGGGATGCAGGAGGCCGAGTGCTGCCTGTCACACCCGTGGTCACGCCCACCATGGCCACACCCACCCAGCCAGTCATTAGGGCAGAGAACCGGTTGTTAAATTATTTGAATCCCACCACTGCTTAAACTAGGTTAACATCAACAGTGCTCATTGTCATTAGTAACATCTGATGTTACCTAGTTTGGATGGTGAGAGGTCTGCAAGGAAACAGCCACGCTCAGAGAGCACCATGGATCCCTCATTTCAACCCTGAGCTACAAATATTCTCCTTTAAAATGGAACCCGCTCCACACCATTGCAAGGTGACATGTTTCTGTACAGAATGCCACCCAGCTACGCACTTTCTCAGAGAGCACCATGGATCCCTCATTTCAACCCTGAGCTACAAATATTCTCCTTTAAAATGGAACCCGCTCCACACCATTGCAAGGTGACATGTTTCTGTACAGAATGCCACCCAGCTACGCACTTTCTCAGAGAGCACCATGGATCCCTCATTTCAACCCTGAGCTACAAATATTCTCCTTTAAAATGGAACCCGCTCCACACCATTGCAAGGTGACATGTTTCTGTACAGAATGCCACCCAGCTACGCACTTTCCCAAACTCCACTCCATTCTTCCATTTCATTTTCCAGCCCTGAGGGTTTTGTTTTCCTAAAGCAATTCTTTCCAACTTGAAGAATGACTTTGCATATATAAATAAAGCAGCATGCAGGTTAATTTAAGTTTCCTACAATCAGGCAGTAGCCAGGTATTCTTCCAGGGCCCTTTATTTTATTCTTCTTTATTTGCAGAACTGAGGAAAATCTCAGAGGGTTAAAAGCAATTATCCTAAGAGGAAAATATGCATATTATGGCACTTATTATCTTCTTTTAAACAGGAAGAAGAGATAATCCCTGATGGAGGAGTGTTCATGGATAGAGCAGGTTTAGAATAAGTGGCTAGAGGAAAAGTTTCCTCCTTTGATGATAAGAGGAAGTCTTCCACAACTTTGACTGAAATTCAGCTCATGGACAGGTCACTTCATGGACATGGTTTTTTTTTCTTTCTTGGCAACAATATGGATATCATTTGCCATTGTTTTAATTCAAAATGCCTTTTTGATTGTGAAGCCTTGTCTTCTGCAATTGCTTAGTAGTCTCCTGTCCAAGAACTAATCAGCTTTGATCAGTGGTGGGTTTCAAATTTTTTTACTACCGGTTCTGTGGGCTTGGCTTGGTGGGTGTGGCATGGCATGGCTTGGTGGGTGTGGCTTGGTGGGTGTGGCAGGGGAAGGATACTGTAAAATCTCCATTCCCACCCCACTCCAGGGGAAGGTTACTGCAAAATCCCCATTTCCTCTCAATCAGCTGGGACTCGGGAGGCAGAGAATAGATGGGGACGGGGCCAGTCAGCATTTTTACTATCGGTTTCCGAACTACTCAAAATTTCCGCTACCGGTTCTCCAGAACTGGTCAGAACCTGCTGAAACCCACCTCTGGATTTGATGCTCCATAAATTTCTTGAGATTAGAAGCTGCCATTCATTAGGATCACTCTTGCAGTATCAATCCATAGCATCAATTTAAATATTTCAACTGAAGAAGAGATTCAGAGCAAAGAAATAGAATAACCATATAAAATGTTGGTTTGGGTTCCACAATATATTTATCCATAATTTACAGAACCATGATTTATTCCATTCATTTTTTTTTCTGTATTTGCCTGGTATACTGAATTGTAAACTAAACACAGAGATTCAATTCCTACTACAGAAATGTGTGTTTATTTTATTTTGTTTGTTTGTTTGCTGTGTTTGTTTGTTTGTTTGGAAATCTATATCCTGCTTCCTTTAAAGGACTCAAGGCACTTGACAATATGGTACCACAGAGAAGAATGCAAATATCTAAAAATAACTTTCATTAAGACACATGTTTTCCACTAAGGTGCACTTCCATAAACCAGTTTTAAGTGCTTTCTTAAAAAGCCAAGGAGAGCTAGTCTGGTGTAGAGGCTAAGGCAGAGATCTTAAAACTCCATAAGTTTTAAGACTTGTGGACTTCAACTCCCAGAATTCTCCAGCCAGCATAGCTTAGCATAGCTGGCTGGAGAATTCTGGGAGTTGAAGTCTACAAGTCTTAAAGCTGGCAAGTTTGGAGACCCCTGGGCTTAGGCATCAGGCTACAAATCAGGATACAATCAGTTCTAGTCCCACCTTAGGCACCAAGCCAACTGGGTGACTTTGGGCCAGTCATTCTCTTTCTCAGCCCTAAGAAGGAGGCAATGGGAAACCACTTCTGAAATCTTGCCAAGAAACCTACAGGGACATGTATAGGCAGTTGCCAGGAGTTATTGATCTGAAGGCATCCACACCAACACAAGAGGAGGAGATTAGAGGCACCACTTACCTCAGGAGGTAGCTGCCAAGTCTTAGCATTAAATCTGCTTCTCCTTCATCTCGTGGCACCAGCACCGGATCAGGCAAACCGGTAGTGACGGCGGCAGGAGCCTCCACCCACCTGCCCGGATGGCTCTGTGCAGAAGTGTCGTGTGTGCACGCGAGCACACCCACGAGCAAACCAGGAGCAAACAAAATTGAAACCCACTACTGGCTAGCAGGAAGGGGAGGGATGCCTGATCCACTAGTTCCAACAACCTATCTTCTTTCCTCCTTCTCCCTACCATGCCCCAAATTGAAATTGTGCATCTGTTTCTGCACTAACACTATTAAACACTCTTGTCTGTTGTCCTTCTTACTGTCAATCACTTTTCTTTCTCTGCAGGCCACCCTCTTCCCCTTTCTGTTCAAATCCACAAGTCACACAATTGCTCCTAGCCTGAACTGAGGGTAGCTGGAAGAGAAATGATACATAGTCATGATTTACAAGAGCTGTGAAAATAACCCTCTCAAGGTTTTTGTTTTAGGATGCACAGAAACAAAATCTCTGAGCAGCAGAATAATATATGGTTTTATGAAATGAAATAAACCTCCACACAATCACATTATAGTATACTCACCTTCCCTTACATAAAACACAAAGTCCTCCTACATTAAATTGTTCAGGCACCAGTCTCTGAGAACAAGAGTCAACTGGTCTGTCACAGAACCGTGGCTTTTATACTGTCCAACGTTGCTGAGGGGATGTCCACTGTTGGCTTTCTGCTCAGGAAGTTGAAAGTGACAGTATCATGTCAGGGTTTTTTTGGGGGTGGGGGGGTGGGGGCTCCAGTGTCACTGGTAATTCAACTTTTCCTCTCTGGCTTCATGTTGTGCTACAATGATTTCTAGTTTTGATATGGTCAACTGACTAATCAGTCAAGTCAGGGGTGGATTCTACTTACCTTTACAACCGGTTCACAACGGGGCCACGCACACTTCTGCACATGTGCAGATCACCAATGATGATGTCGTGGTGGGTGGGCGGAGCCTCCCGGCGGTTTTACTACCGGTTCTATAGAACCGGACTGAACTGGGAGCAACCCATCACTGAGTCAAGTTATACTACTAGTAGAGAAAGCCAGTTTGGATGTAGCTGCTCTAGAAACCAGGAGACTATGAAATCTGGTCTCACTTTCAGCACAAGCCAGTTACTATTTATCAGCCCTAAGAAGGAAACAATGGCAAGCTATTTCTGAAATCCTGTTAAGAAAAATGCAGGGACTTCTTAGTCTCCAGGATTGATCCAGTTGCCCTGATTTAACCTTTTAAGATATTTTTGGCCTGGATAATTGGGTCTTCATTTACATATTCTCCAGAAGTCAACACTGACTCGAAGGCGAACACACAAATAAATAAACCCACTATTACTACAACTTGTTATAATCAATGGATTTTTTTAATCATAGTGTTTTCTGCCACCTTGCAACCTAGCTGCCTCCTCTGCATCTCCACTCCTATTGCCCGAACATTACAGGTGAAACTAGTTAAACTACAACCAGATAGGAAGCACTTCCTAGGTCATCCCAGTTTCCTATTTCCTGCATCTTCCATTTCCTCTTATATTGCAACTTTAGCTTTCCCTACTTCCAGTCAACTTCCCTTCTACTCCCTGCCAAGGCAATTAACTCTTTAATACAGTAGTCCTTCAGGGTATTTGAGAGAGCCCCTGGAGGACATTTTGTTGCATTTGTCATGTGACCCAGATATGATTGTTTTCCGCTCGTAATTCTCCCTTTTCACCAATGTCTCTGCCTCTTATCTTCCATTCTAGAAAAAGTCTGTTAAAAAATACAGATCAGTGCCTTCTGCTTTATGAAAGGGAGCACTAATAGCTTCCTATCAAGAAGCAACATTAATACTATGATTTCCAATTTTGGACTGAAGACCACTGTCCCAAGTTTTGATTTTTTTTCCATCCATAAACTTGTATCAGATTTCAAATCACACAGACTATAAATAACTTACAAAATGACACTCTTACAAGAACCGTGCAGTGGTTAGAATGCAGTTTTGCAAGCTAACTCTGTTTTCCCACCTCCAGCAATTCGATCCTGACCAGCTCAAGGTTGACTCAGCCTTCTGAAGTTGGTAAAAATGAGGACCCAGATTGTTGAGGGCAATATGTTGACTCTGTAAACTGCTTAAAGGGGGCTGTAAAACACTATGAAGCAGTATATAATTCTAAGTGCTATTGCTATAAATAACTTAAAAAACATCACTCCAAATAACTGCTTCTGGAAGGCCTTCTTCGAAATGTCTATGAAATCAGTAATGCTGGCTAAATAGACTAAAATAGAATAACAGAGTTGGAAGGGACCTTGGAGGTCTTCTAGTCCAACCCTCTGCTTAGGCAAGAAACCCTCCCAGACAAATGGTTATCCAATCTCTTCTTAAAAACTTCCAGTGTTGGAGCATTTACAACTTCTGGAGGCAAATTGTTCCACTGATTAATTGTTCTAACTGTTGGTGGGGTTTCATCACTCTTTCCCCCACAACCTCAGGGAGTGATTTGTTTGAAGAGTTAAAAGTTATGAGGAGCAACAGGAGGCAACCTCCCAGTTTGTAAGGAACTGCTGGGAAAGGAAGGTGTCATTTCAAAAAAAAATGTAAGGAAGAGAGGCACGAAACATGTTGTGGAGACAGAATAATGGGGAAAGGGAGTTAGACACACGAAACCAAACAAATGAAAGAGTTGACCCCGTGATCTTTTCTTTCCCAAAACCTTTTCTGGTAAAGAGGAGAAGCAATTTCTAAAGAACAGTAATATTCACTTCATAACTCCCTCTGTGTGGGAGAAAAATAAATCCACCCTCAGCTCTTATTGATTCTATTTATTATGTCAAAGGTTCCCAACGAGATTCTGTTCTGTAGTAAAACTCAGCAAGGACAAAAAAACATGAATTTTGTGGCAAAGGTGCTGAAAAAGCAGATGGATCTCTTTTTCTGTTTCTACTTATGAACTACCGTGTTTTCCTGAAAATAAGACCGGGTTAGATTAATTTTTGCTCCAAAAGATGCAGTAGGGCTTTTTTTCTGGTTAGATCTTATTTTGGGGGAACTACGGACTAAATGCACCCATCTGGCTGACAATCTTAACTGGGGCTTATTTTGGGGGTAGGGCTTATTTTACTAGCATCCTGAAAAATCATGCTAGGACTTATTTTCTGGTTGGGTCCTATTTTTGGGGAAACAGGGTACATAGGAGCAGATATGTTGCTTTCTGTTAAAGACCTTTGAAATCACCATCATCATCATCATCTAATCCTCCAGGTATTAATATCAATACAGGTATTTCCCAATGTACGAAAGTTCATTTAGTGACCATTCAAAGTTACAACAGCACTGAAAAAAGTGATTTATGACCGTTCGTCACACTGACGACCGTTGTAGCATCCCCATAGTCACGGGATCAAAATTCGGACTCTTGGCAATTCCCTCGTATTTATGACAATTGCTGTGTCCCAAGATCATGTGATCCCCTTTTATGAACTTCTGACAAGCAAAGTCAATGGAGAAGCCAGATTCACTTAACAATTGTGTTACTAACTTAACAACTACAGCGATTCATTTAACAGCTGTGGGAAGAAAGGTCGTAAAATGGGACAAATTTCATCTAACAAATGTTTCACTTACCAACAGAAATGTTGGGGTCAGTTGTGGTCATAAATTGAGGACTACCTGTAAACAAAAATCCAAATTTATTTATGATATAAATATTGGCCATCTGGCAAGGAAAAATTTTTATGTTTGGGTTTCATACAGAGTAGCCTCTTTAAAGACTAAGCCATCCCTCCCTTCCTCTCCCTCCCTTCCCAGTCACTGCCAATCTAACAATAAATAAATAAATGTATATCTCCAGATAATCCTGCAAAAGGGCCTTCCCATGTTCCCATGGATTCTTGCAAATGAAACATTTGAAACATTTCAAGTTTTGTTCTGAGAAAACCCTTAAACTGATTTGGGCCTTGTTCTGTTGAAATCCAGCCTATTCAATATATATTTCAATGAACAACCTGGAGACTTTGTTTTGAGCTTGACACAAAACACATTTTATATGTTGTACATATGTTGGTTCTCCTGGTTCATTTTTATTAAATAATCATGACGAGATTAGCAAAAGCAATAGCACTTAGACTTATGTATCACTTCACAGTGCTTTACAACGCTCTCTAAGTGTTGTACAGAGTCAGCATATTGTTCTCAACAATCTGGGCCCTTATTTTACCAACCTCCGATGGATGGAAAGCTGAGTCAACTTTAAGACGGTCAGGATCGAACTCCTGGCAGTCAGCAGAGATTGCCTGCAATACTGCATTTTAACACAGCTTATTTGTTACATAGGGCAAAAATTCTTGCTGGAATAATTACAAATCTAATTATGGCAATAAGAGGTTACCATGATGTGTATCCTTATGTAAATCCTGGACTTTCTAATGCTTATTATATTCCTCTATTTGATATATTGTAATGTCATATTTTGCTGGATTTTATGATGTTATGCCCAGAGGGCAGGAATTAAATACAACCAAGAGCATGCTGGTTTGCTCTCAGATCTTTGGAAATTCTGTTCTCCAAGTTTCATGATGTATTTCTCAGATTCCAGATGCTGTCTAAGTCAGGGGTGAAATGCACTTACCTTTGCTACCAGATCGCAAATGTGGTATGTGGATGTGATGATGCCTGGGCGACTGGGCAGAGCCTCCCCTGGTCTAAGTGCTTGTAAAAACATATAAGGATAACCTGTTTTTCAGATAAGTCAACAAAACAGTAACCAGTGCATTCATAATGCTTCAAGTGCATATTTATATACATTTCATTTTTTTTACTTACCAATAGATACAGGAAAAGGAGAGACTAGATGTATGAATTAATCCATTAATCCAATTAATTAAAGTGGATTATTGCCTCTCCCCAAGTATATCATCCATCCCATTAGATTTGGAAGGGAAGGCATGTTTATGGGTTCCATCAATCAGGCACTTGCATTTGGTGGATCTCAAGAGACTGGACTTCTCCACTGTGGCACCTTTCTTATGGATTATTCTCCTCCCTCAAGTTGGGCTCACTCCTTCCCTGCTATCGTTTAGGATGTCCCTCAAGATCTGGTTATATCATTAGACTTGGGGGTCTTTGGGAACGGGAGACATTCTTAGATGGCTCCACTGTGACTGATGTTCTTGCTTTCTCCATGGGCTTTGTATTTTTTAATATTTTGATAGTATTAGTTTAATGATTACTTTTCTATCCTTTAACAATGATGTTTTTTTATGTGTAGTCTTCCACTTACAATCACAATTTTCACTTAGAATGTTCTATCACTAAGCAAGGCACCTGAGTCGCATCTGATTTTACAATCCTTTTTACCATGGTTATTATGCGAATCACATGATAATTAAATGACTCCAGCTTCCCTCATTGACTTTGCTTGTCGGAAGTCAGCTGAGAAGATCGCAAATGGCAGTCATGTGACCCAGGGATGCTGCAACCATTGTAAATACATGTCAGTTTTCAACCACCCAAATTTTAATGCAAGGATGCATCAAACAGTGGTAAGTGAGAAAATTGGACATAATCAGTGGTGGGATTCACCCAATTCGCACCTATTCGGGAGGACCGGTTGTTAACTTTCTAAGCACTTCGGAGAACCGGCTGTTGGAAGAAATCTTATTTTGTTTTTTTCCACTTTACAGGCTAATCCTATATGGAAGGCAGGAAGGAGACATTCTGGTGTTGTTTCTAGCCTAATCTTTATTGCCCTGCTTACAGAAACTGCCTCTCTGGTTAACCCTTATTGCATTGTAACAGCTAAGGCAAAGCGCCCATTGATGTGAGTGACGTTGAGTTGGCCAAGCCCACCCAGTCAAATGACCACTGAGCCATGCCTACCCAGTCGGTCATTAGGGCAGAGAACCGGTTGTTAAATTATTTGAATCCCACCACTGGACATAACTCACTTTTTTCAATGCCATTGTAACTTTGAATGGTCTCTAAAAGAAGGGTCGTAGCTTAAGAAGCACCTGTATTTGCAGTTTTATACAATTTTTCTACACAGTCCAGGGTTGCCTTGTGTGAGATGGGCAGCCATAGAAATGTGATTAATAAATATAAATAACTAAATAAATCAGACATGCACTGAACGTAGACATCTGTCCATTCCTGTATCAAACCCTTGACTATTAATCAACCTGGTTTCCTACTGATGACTTTTGCTTTGATTTATTGCTGAGAATTAGAAAACCCAATTTGTTTGTTGTGTTCTTTCTTAGATGTGAAACTGCGTGTATTGCTGTCTTCTGATCAACTTTTGCCTTGGGTGAATGTAGAGCTAGCGTTTTAATGTCCTATAAAACCTGAAGGCATGAGAGGTGCAGATAGAAAACCATGCCTGTTATAATAATGACTACATATTTTCACATTAGAAACATCTATTAAGATATCTTTTCTTCGCACTACTTCCATGTTAGCCACAGGGGACAGTAATTAAATTAACTGGAGCCACCTTCATTTTAAATGTGCCTATGACATAAAGTCACAGGGGCAACTAATTAAATGAAATAGGGACTAATAGTTCTTGGAGGAAATGAGTATTTCCCCCTCTTTTCTTTGTCATGGTTGCAGAAAGCGTCAACATAATGCAGCTTTTTAAAAAGGACTGCAAAACTCTACACACTCTGCTGACTTCTTCTGGAGATGAAGAAGGCTCTTTATGTTGTGGAAGTGTCAAGACCTAACAAAAATGTGGGAAGCAATATTCTTCATTGTGGTGGCACGGTGGTTAGAATGCAGTATTGCAGGCTAACTCTGCCCACTGTTAGCAGTTCGATCCCGACCAGCTCATGGTTGACTCAGCTTTCCATCCTTCTGATATCAGTAAAATGAGGACCCAGATTGCTGGGGGTAATTTGCTGACTCTGTAAAACCGCTTAGAGAGGGCTGTGAAGCAGTATATAAGTCTAAGTGCTATTGCTGTTGCTGTTCCCTTCCCCCACTTTTTTTCTTTAGCCTTTTCTATTTCTATTTATGGATTTTTTGATATTATGTTGACTAACATAACACACAGGCAGAAAACATATGGCGTTTACCAGTCCTTGCAGCACTCATATGAACCCAAAGAAAGTCAACAGACTTTTCTAAATGCAACTTCGCTCTTGATCACAATCTATGATTTCAGCATGTCATGTCTGAATATGAATAGCTGATCTTGGTGTGACTTGTCACAAACAGTGATTGGTCAATGGGATCTGGTGGAATGGCTCCACCATTCTCAGGCTGTACTGGGCTGCAAGCTGCAGTGGACTCTACTCAATACAGGGGACTTGACTGTGAATTTCCCTCCTTGTTAAATTATAGTTGGCACCTAGACGTGTAAGTGTCAGGCCCACCATCGTGTCCTGCCATTCTGTTGGAGGGGAGGAAGGAAAGTTCTCTGGCATTTTTCTCCTGTTTTCACTTTTGCTGTAACCACTTGGGAATTAGGGAGGGGGATTGTCTTCGGAAATGGAGCAGACTCCCTTCCAGCCATTTCCAGTCTGGTTCCAAGGCCGTTGTGCCCTGAGAGTAACCTGTTATCTGCCTACCACCTCAGTGTTCTCAAAACACCCTTGCAGCATCACATTGGCTGCTGGTGGACTGGTCAGGGGGGTTGGGTTTGGAGAAACAGAAGATTTGCTTTGTGCTTTGTGCAGGTTTTTCAGATTCCGCCTGACTTTACTGCAACCACTTTCTCTCAGTAAAAGTTCTTTTGATTCAACTCAGTGGAATCAAGAATTTTGCTTTCCTGAGAGACCAGCTGGGGCAGGCCCTTACATTAAGCATCTAGCACCTGCTGAACATTTATTTGTTCATCCAGGCTTTTAATTGAATATATGCTGGGATGACTCTCATTGTTATTCTTGTTGTGCTGGTTTTAATAGGTTGTAATGTTATCGTTTTTTGTATGTGGTACTTTTTATGGGTTTTAATGGTAGTAATATTATTATGATAGAATGTTATGGCTTTAAGCTAATGCAATTTTATGGTTTTTAATCCTATTTTTGTACCGTGTTTGGGATTATTACACTTGTATTAAAAAAACATGAAAAACAAAGTGGTGAAAGTTTAAACCTGTGGATTTACTCTGTGGTTATTCTTTCCAGTTTATATTATGCACCAATAAATCACTGCTATTCTGTAATGTTCTTTCTCCATTCTTCTTTCATAGAGGCTGCTGGTCAAGACTTCTGGGCATTATCATTGCCTCAAATGAATTGGAAACACTCTAGAACAGGGGTGTCAAACTCGCGACGTCACGGTGGTGTCATGTGACATATCGCGACTTCCCCCCCTTGCTAAACCAGGCGTGGGTGTGGCCAGCACGTGATGCATCTGGCCTGCAGGCCGCAAGTTTGACAGCCCTGCTCTAGAACACCTTTAGGCTGATTCCAAATCCTGTAGAATGCATTTTGGGTGGTTTAATTAGATATTTCCAACAAATATAAATGCTCATGATAATTTCACTTTGTAGATCAACACCGTAATTCCAAGAATATCAGAAAAACTCAGGCTCCCCATTGCGCAATAATGGAATCTGAGGACTATATTCAATATTTTTAAAGCCAGGTTTCCAAATAACTCGTGCAGGCCTTTTAACTCTGAATGTCCTATGAATATTTCCCGCCCTCTGAATATAACTTGGAAGCACAGAGTATTGTCCTACACAGTGGCAATTTTTTTAACCTCCCCTCAGATGTTCATGATAAAGGTTGGATGTCTAAAGGTAAAGGTTCCCCTCGCACATATGTGCTAGTCGTTCCCAACTCTAGGGGCAGTGCTCATCTCTGTTTCAAAGCCGAAGATATCTCTGTGGTCATGTGGCCGGCCAACTAAACACCAAAGGTGCACGGAACACTGTTATCTTCCCACCAAAGGTGGTCCCTATTTTTCTACTAGCATTTTTTACGTGCTTTCGAACTGCTAGGTTGGCAGAAAGTGGGACAAGTAATGGGAGCTCACTCCATTAAGTGGCACTAGGGATTCGAACCGCTGAACTGCCGACCTTTCGATCAACAAGCTCAGCATCTTAGCCACTGAGCACCGCGTCCCTTCTTGGATTTTTATTATGAATCAATAATGGATTCCAGTCAGGTTTCCAGTTGATAAGTCAGCCAAATAACTTTTAGTAATTTCTACTACCACCTGTCTTAAGATAATAATCCTTAAGAATATCAAGAAATTTCTTTTAATTCTGTTGTACGTCTGCAAACTTTGAAGAAGTCTACTGATTGAAATTGCCTGGATTCAGATAAAGCACTTCCTTTGGCTGACTACTCCTTCATCTTCAAGAAAGCAGGGCAAACATTTAGAGTGAGTTTGGCCTCCCATCAGGCCAAGGCATAAATATGGAACAATCCATTCCTTGAGTTGGATTGGATATGAAATCATCCTTATTGAAACAGAATGCTCTGAAATGTCTCGTGCATTCAGCAGTCTTTCCAAATGCTTACCTGCTTTCAAAATCCTGGATTTGTGTTACAAGTATTTGATATTTAAATAAAAACTGTTCCAAATAGACCAATTTCTGGTTTAAAACTGGGGAGGGATCATACTGCATTTATTTCAAATCTTATTCTGAGATTTATCTAAATACCTAGGCAATTTCCTGTTTGTAGCCTTTCAGATGCATAGAGTTTGAAAAAGGGTATAACTGACAGCTGAATCTGAATAGCTTTTTTCCCCCAGAATATTTGGATCTGTTTTCTATTCATTCATTCTTCCGTTTGTTTTCTGTAGCCGCCTAGTGAATGAACATTCTGAGATTGAGCCTGTTCTACTGTTTCTTTAAAAAAAAAAAACAACTTTATTCTGAGAAGAATATACAACAGCAACATCAACAACCATGCAACAATAGAGTAAATGCAATAAAATGAAAAGGCTAAAGTGGAATATATTAAAAAAAAGAATGCACTGGATATTTTTTTTAAAAAAATACTGGTCACCAAATAAGAACATACATAAGGAAGGAATTATTCAAAGAGTAAAACAAAAATGAAAGAATCAGTAATATAATAGGGATTAATAACCAAGCAAAAATAATCCAATTCAGTGTGGGCAAGGGAAAACAAGTGAAATTGCATATCCTAATTTTGTGATGCATGCTCTTTTCTTTAAATACTTGTGTGCTGCATCACAATGCAAGTATGAAAAGATAGTGCTTGTGCATCACAATGCACATTCCATCATGTTGGCTTCAGCACTGTGTTAGCATGGGAGCAGATGCCAATGAATACTAACAATTAACAAAAGGAAATGCTGGTCTACTTCTATTTTGTCTTAATCTTCAACAAGAGGGTATGCAATTGTCCAACTCTGAAGCATAGAAGGTAGAATTAGTATTGATGTCTGAGATTGACAGAAATGATTGACAGTGAATATCTTTAGGGCCAGATTAACTGCACCCTAATGTACTGAAGGAATTTGCTAATCTTCTGAATAAATCTTTATATATTATTTGGGAAAATTGTAAAGAATGAACAAACTGCCCAAAGAGTGGAGGAGAGCAAATGTCCATATTCAAAAAAAAGAAAGAAAGAAAGAAAGAAAAAGAAAGAAAGAAAGAAAGAAAGGAAAAAGATTGATCTGGAGCATTATGGATCAGTCAGTCTGACATTGATCATGGAAGAGTTTAGAGTACCCCTGAAATAAATTGTTCTGGAAGCATCTTGAAAACGATGCAATATCCATCAGAAATGTAGAATTGTATAAGGATTTCTGAAGAGAAAGTTTTTTTCTCCCTTTCTTGCTGTTGATTTCTGTCATTTTTTGATGGAGAAGATTCATAATTTAGGAATAGAACTCAAAAGCGCAGGTATAGAATGGGAAAGTTTGGAAATAACATTTCCCAAAAAAGACCTTGAAATGGTAGTTGATTGCAAACAGAATTATGAGTAGCGTAACGTAGCTACAAAAAAGGCAAGTACAATTTAAAATGCTTTTTAATATGCATAATATGCAATCAAGTGGAACAATTATTTCTCACGATTTAGAAATTACACAGCAATGTAATTTCTAAATCGTGAGAAATAATTGTTCCACTTTATTCTGCATTGGTTAGACCCCACCTCAAAAACATGTTTCCAGCATTTAAGAAATACATAATCAGGTTCATAAGCGGGTTCAGAAAGGGAAATGAGAATGATCATTGAATTAGAAGCTAAATCATAGGAAGAGAATTGGAAAAATCTCAAAATATTTCATGTTGATAAGGAAAGATAGAGGAAGATATGATAACACCCTTGAAGTATTTTTTAAAAATGTCATACCACAGTGGTCAAGGTCTATTCTCCATCATCCTAAAGTGACAGAACATGGGAATTTTTTTTTTTTACGAAAGGCAGATTATAACTGAATGTGTGTTTTTCTAAAATCCATACAGTAGTAAAATCAAGTATAACGCTAAGAGATGAGTGCTCTATCTCCACATATGTTCAAGCAGAATTTAGACAACCATATTTTGTGGACAATTTAAAAAGACAGGATGGACTGAATTCACCAATTGCTCTCTTCCAGTTCTGTTATTAGGTAGATACTGTAGGTATAACAATGTTCTGTACAGAAGAACAAAGTAAAACAATAATGTTTAGAATTACAAATAATAAATAAATAACAATTATTAATAAATTTAGAGCAGTGGTGACATAGTGGTTAGAATGCAATATTGCAGGCTAACTCTGCTGACTGCCAGCAGTTCGATCCTGACTGGCTCAAGGTTGACTCAGCCTTCCATCCTTCCAAGGTCAGTAAAATGAGGAGCCAGATTGTTGCGTGAAATATACTGATTCTGTAAACCGCTTAGAGAGGGCCGTAAAGCACTATGAATTGGCATATAAGTCTAAATGCTATTGCTAAGTGCTATTGCTAGGTAAACCATTATTTAGAGTAAACAAGCCAAATTTGCTGACAAAGAGCAAAATTGAACCTATCTTTCTGAATGAACACAGAAAAGGAACCTTCTGCGTTTTCTCAGGCTGGTCCAAAAATCTGGAGAAATGCCATCTTTTCGCATTAGCTTTATCAGCCCAGCTCAGTGGTCTCCCTAATGAGAAGCGCAATACATGGCTAATTATAGTAACTTTATTAGACCTTACCCAAAGCCTCTGCTTATCTTCAATTTAGAGGCTCCAATGTAGAGCTTAGAGTCAATATCTTCTGTTCAGGCCATAGTCAGTAGGACATGATCATATTCTAAAAGCACTGTGAAGCGGTATATACAGTAAGTCTAAGTGCTATTGCTATTGCTAAGATCAACTAAGGAAGTGTCATCTGTTTTTCACGCTATGTCTGCATAGTAATAATAATAAACAAACCAAAATAATAATAACTAGTTCTCATGACAGAACTTGAAAAAATTTTTTTATTATTATTATTATTTTATTATTTTTATATTTTTGGCAAAATTTATACAGTATCTCTGACTCTTTTTATTTTCTTTAGAATAACACTATAATATAAAATGTTCAATATGTTTTGTTTTGGGTGGAAACTATCAGAAGCTTGAGCTGACCAGTTCCTATCCACGTTGTTATAATAAAACTAATTTAAATAATAATTTGGAGTTACCCCATGAAAGGTAGTTTTGTAATGCATTGGGGCTAGAAGAAAATAAAAAGGCAATTGTGATCCATAAATTCCAATCAATGTTAAAGACTGTAATATTTTAGATTTTAAAAGGTTTCTGCTTCTTTCTTTTCTAAAATTGAATAATAAAAATAAGTGAAAATTATTTAATCTGTATAAAATTATCATAGAAACCGAACCATATACACAAACATTCAGTGATATTTACCACCAATGACTATGACATTTTCAACTTATTAAAGAGGAAGAAAAAAACAGAATGAGACTTTTCTACCTTTAAAATCCTTGATTTTTTTTTTTTTTTTTGCAATAGTGAGCTAATGAGATCGGCTATTCTGGAAAAATATTTTTTAAACCATACAAAATTAGATAACTTTGTTCCAGCTAACATTTCTTCTGTTTCTTGTATTAAGATACAAGTAGCAATAGCAATAGCACTTAGACTTATATGCTGTGCTTTACAGCCCTCTCTAAGCAGTTTACAGAGTCAGCCTATTGCCCCCAACAATCTGGGTCCTCATTTTACTGACCTCAGAAGGATGGAAAGCCGAGTCAATCTTGAGCTGGTCAGGATTGAACTGCTGGCAGTAAGCAATGAGGTAGACTGCAATATTGCATTCTAACCACTGCGCCACCACGATTCATAGTTATCTAATAATGCAGGACAACTTCTTCACATTACTCAGATTTTCAGTGGGCAGCTATTTGTCTATTATTGTTTATTAAATTATTCATTCAAATTTATGTTGCTGCTCATGTAAGGGAAAGTGACTCTGGGCAGCAAAGAACAATCCAATAGAATCAGTCAATAAATAAGACAATCGTTAGTTGACACTATCATATAATAATTATGAAAAGAATTAGAAATTTTGAAAACAAAAGTAAAACAGGAAAAGAGACTAATGGACAGAAGGATTTAATCATAAGGGAGCTCCTCATGAGTTCAACCATTATCTGGAGTCCCCAGGCCTGCTGGCATAATTAGGTCTTGAGGTATCTTTGGAAATCAGGAGTGATGGGACAAATCTTACTAATGGAGGAGAGAATATTCCATAATATGGGAGCCACAACAGAAAGGACTCACCATCTCAGGTCCACCAAGTGTAGATGATGCAACCTGCAACATATCCATTCCATGCAACCACCTGGTGGGTCGGATGGAAGAAATTAAATTATAACTAATGGTACAAATATTGTTGTGTCATATTTATACTGTTTATCCCATTTATTTAAATTTCACTGCTTGATTTATACAAGAAAAATCAATGCTGTAAATGTAATTACTGTACATTGGTTTGGTTCCTCACTGTAATTTTTTTTTTTATTTGATTTTATATGCCGCCCTTCTCCGGAGACTCAGGGCGGCTTACAATGCGTTAAGCAGTAGCCTTCATACTTCTGTATATTTATACAAAGTCAGCTTATTGCCCCCACAAACTGGGTCCTCAATTTACCTACCTTAGAAAGGATGGAAGGCTGAGTCAACCTTGAGCCTGGTGAGATTCAAACTTACAGTAATTGCAGACAGCTGGTGTTAATCACAATGCTATCAGTCTGCTGAGCCACTAGCCCTACAGTAATGTAATGTAATGTAATGTAATGTAATGTAATGTAATGTAATGTAATGTAATGTAATCAGGGATGGGTTCTACTTACCTTTACTACCGGTTTGCAATGGGACTGTTAAGGATATTGTTGTGTTAAACAACCAGCAGAGCATAGAACACAGGGAAACGGTGCTGAGAGCAATGAATAAAATACATACAAACTAGTTTATCAAAGTTTTTACTTTATAATGAAAAACAATCTCATAGTCTTTAATCAATCCAAGTCTTAGCCAGTCAAATCAGTCCAGTGATACAAATGTCTTCTTACCATACAAAACAGCAGTAGGTAATAAATAGCAGCACATACACGCTGGTAACAGATCACGATGGTAGCATATCCACCCACAATAATAGCATCTCCACACACGATGGTAGCATATCCACCCACGATGATAGCATCTCCACACACAATGGTAGCATCTCCACACACAATGGTAGCATATCATCAATGACTACATTGCATCTCCCTTCTTAAATACAGTTACAACAGAGTTTATCCAATCAGGATACAATGACTCAGCATTACAATGACTCAGCAGTACTTCTTAAAGTCATATAATACATATTTATTTTAAAGTCATAGAACACATATATTGTCCATATATTGCCTGGACAACCTGTTAGGCATACACCATATCCTAACAGGGACCATGTGCACGCACATGTGCAGAAGCTTCTGCGCATGCGCAGATTGTCAATTATGATGTCCGGGTGGGTGGGCGGAGTCTCCCGCTGCTTTTACTACCGGTTCTAAGAACCGGACAGAACCAGGAGCAACCCACCACTAAATGTAATGTAATGTAATCTAATCATTGGTGGGTTGCTACCGGTTCTCCCCAATTCTTGCGAACCGGTAGTGGAAATTTTGAGTAGTTCGGATAACTGGTAAATACCACCTCTGCCTGGCCCTGCCCCCAATCTATTTGCTGCCTCCCGAGTCTCAGTGGATCGGCTAGAAGGAAAAAATCAGGGATCACTTGACAAAGAAGAGAGAAGAAAAAAAACAAGACACCTTAGCTTTAAATTGAGAAGCCAAGAAGCCTCCTAACTGATCGGCTAGAACTGATCCGCTCCTTGTAAACTGCTTGGTGGTGGTAGATTGTCAATTGAGGCCAAGCTGCCTGAAAGCGGTTTCCAATGCTCTTGGTGGCGACAGAGCAGCAAAAAACTGTTTAAACTCTTGCCGCAGCACTTCAAAGGGCCGCCCTACAGCTGATCAGTGGTAAAAGGCAGTGTGGTGGTAGAACAGTGCGCTCCAAAAATAAATGGGTAGACCGGTATAGCTCTGCAAGCAGTTAAAAGCCTGGTAGACCAGTACCTCTGCTAAATCCTAAATAATTGTTTGTCACATGACCATCAAACCACGCCCACAAAATAAGCCACTCCCACAGAACCGGTAGTAAAAAAATTTAGAACCCACCCCTGAATGTAATGTAATGTAATGTAATTCTGCTTATACCAAAGGTGCTTTTTCAGAAGGCAACTGGACTTTCTTGTTTTTTCGCTTCTCATCCAAGAAGCTCTGACAGGATAGTAGCAAATGGAAGGATTTATATTCCTTGTAGACAGTTTGTAATCTGCCTCCTTTTAGAGGGTCGTTGAAGCACTTGGAGGTTTATCTGTGTCCTCAGGGTTACCTGAGTAGTGCTCCTGGTTCCTGTAGTCTGCAGTTTTTTCCTCTGGAAATCCATTCCTACTCCCACACCATTCAAAGGGTGTTCATCCCAAACTGTATAGCTAAATCCTTAAGGATTTATATTCCTTAAGGATCGTTCCATTCCCCGCTATCCTGTCAGAGCTGAAGAAGCTTCTTGGATGAGAAGCTAAACATCTTCAAAGAAAAAACAAGAAAGTCCGGTTGCTTTTTCCCTGAAAAAAGCACCTTTGGGACAAACATGACCTGGATGACTGAGACTCTCCACAGAATTCTGCTTATACATCTATGTTTTTAAAAAGCATAAATTAAATGCCAAAATTAAATGACTGGCTACACAAACATGCCTGAAATGCTGCTGTTTTTGCAAAGTTGCTAAATACTGTAGATCTGTGGCATTATCTTTCATTATCATGTCAGGCAGAAAAACTCATTTGTTTCAAGATGGTAATAATTGGAATTACCCGAATCGAAGAGCAAGAATTGAAAGCGAAGCATGACATGTAAATAAACACAGCTTGCATAAAGCTGGGTATATTCGATTATGAATGTTCAGTGTAAACAACATCCCCTATGGAGGGCCTAAATGTCAATTTTGATGTCTCTCAGTTCAGGTTTAGCCTGTTGAACTTCAGAGTTTTTAAAGATTGTGTGAAAGTTCAGTGCATGAAAATGTCTCTTTCCCTCCCACAAATAGGCCATTTTGGTCTACAGTTTTGCCTGATGCAGTTTTTGCAAAAAAAGAAAAACAATTCCATAAATATAATTTTTGACATAACTTTTTTTTTTTTTTTGAACATCTGCATTTTGCACAGACTTCCCTTGCTATTTTCCTGCAATAGAAATTTCAGGGAAATGCTGGTATGGAAAATGAACCCTTTACATCTGTGTAAATGTGCGTGTGTGTTTGTGCCATGAAAGAGGGAGGATTTGGAGTTGAGGAATGCCAAGCTTCTCCCACAGACCCCTGGAAACATTTTGCTCCCTAGGTCCTCAAAAGTCACTTGAAGGGCCAAATCCACTTTGGCAAAGAGGAACCTCTTCTTTACTCTTTGTAGACAAAAAAAAAAGGAATATGTGTCGCAACATGTATTGCCCGGATGTCATCAAATATGTTCTGCGCATGCACAGAAGCTTCTGCACATGTGCAGAAGTGGCACGTGAGCGAGCGAAGCAAGCACAGATGCGCAAACAAATCGGTAGCAAAGGTAAATTAAACCCACCACTGCATTTTTGGCTGCCTTGCACATTTGGCACTCCTCAGTGGTGAAATAGAGGCCCAAGGCCTTCAGCAACCTTAGCTGGTTGCCATTGCTCCTGAGCTTCTACTTCAGCCCCAAAGCCATCACTGATAAGTACTGCCCTAAACCCCTCCCTGTAACCAACCACCCCAGCACCTCAATGCAAAGACCCCACTGCCTGCATTCATCACACCCATCTGACCTTAACGCTCATCCTTCTGCTACTGACAGAAGGTGTGCCTAGCTGGCCTTATGCGAGGCAGCTGCTGTCCATTCCAGGCCTTCTTCCTGAAACTGCTCGCACCATACTCCAAATAGCACACTCCATTCTTGCGATGTTTTGGAGTACTTCAGAATCTTCTGAAGCATTTATTTACTTATTTACTTATTTACTTATTTACTTATTTACTTATTTATGTACGTATTAGATAATATATATAAGTATAAGCATGAATTGAATACATAAAATGAATACAATTGAAGGGAACATTAGGACAGGGATGGTAGGCACGCTGGTGCTCTTATGCACACCCCTTACAGACCTCTTAGGAAAGGGGTGAGATCAACAGTAGACATTGGGGGTTTGGGGATGAAACCACAGAGTCAGGTAGTGCATTCCAGGCATTGACCATTCTGTTGCTGAAGTCATATTTTCTGCAATCGAGTTTGGAGCAGTTCACTTTAAGTTTGTATCTATTGTGTGTTTGTGTATTGTTGTGGTTGAAGCTGAAGTAGTCATTGACAGGTAGGACATTGTAGCAGATGATTTTGTGAGCTATGCTTAGGTCATACGAATGGCGGTGTAGAGTTCTAAATTTTCTAAGCCCAGAATTTCAAGTTTGGTGGCATAAGGTATTTTGTTGCGAACGGAGGAGTGGGGGATTCTTCTTGTGAAATATTTCTGGACACGTTCAATTGTATTTGTGACCAAGGCCCAGGTAGTGATTACTAAACACAATTCAATCCTCAACAAACTTATTTTATTAAAACAGCTGAAAATTAATTCATTCTCAGCTTAGTCCAAAACAAAATTCTTAATAACCAGTCCGTCAGCCTTATCACCAACCTTTGATGTCTTTGGCAGCCCGCCTAAGGCTTTTCTTGGCAAAACCCCCACAAAGTTCAAGAAACGCTGACAAGAAGCACAAGAATCAATGTTGCTTTTCCACAAAGAACCCAACGGCTCGTTGCTGCTCTTTTAAGCCTTATGGGAGTGGCCAATCAACTTCTGGCCTTACTCCTGAGTTGTCCTTTTTTCTTCAGCTGCTCTTGCATTCTGGCAGCTCTTCGCATGTGTGCACTAGGAACACGCTCCTTCTGTTCCTCTGCCTCTCTGCTGTCCACTCTGGAGGCTCCAGAGTCTGCGAATTGCTCCCAGATGGCTCTGGCCCCATCTCTGCCTCCAACGCAGAGCCCTCTTCCGGCCTTCCTCTGACTCCAGGACTGGCCCATTGTCCTCTCCAGCCTCCTCACTGTCCGACTCCGCTGCCAGGTCCGCAGGCTGCTGGCGGACCACAACAGTATTAATGTCCGATATGCAGTGCAGGTTCCAGATAGATGAGTTGTATTTGAGAATTGGTCTAGCAAATGTTTTGTATGTTCTGGTTAGTAGTGTAATATTACTGGAGAAGAAGCTACGCAAGATTAGGTTTATAACCCTTAATGCCTTTTTGGCGATGTTGTTACAGTGGGCTTTGGCACTTAGATCATTTAATATGAGTACTCCAAGGTCCTTGACAGAGTGAGGGTAATCTACAAGATCGTGTCCACTCAGCTTGTGAGAATAGGGTACACTAAATAGAAAATGGCAGTTGTGTTTCAGAAGACCTCAGAATCTTTTTGAAGGCTTTCCACAGAAAGCTTCTGAGTCTTCCAAAGCCTCATAAAAATGGGCCATGCTATTTGAAGAATGGGGTTAAATGTTAAATCTATATTAAACTTAACTTTATCGTACCACAAATATCCATTCCGGCCCAATCCTAGGTCATGTCCTTCGAACTCCAATAGTCTTCTGTTTCTCACCATCTCTTTCAACCAAACTAAACAAAAAATGAATCCAGGAAGGGGATGGTGCTATCTAAGAGAAGAGAGTTGAGAAATAAGGTCTAATTAATGATCAGCCATACAGAATCAAAAAATTACTGAATCAATTTCAGACAGTTATTACATTTTTGCTTTTGCTTCTTCTATGTGAAAGGTCACTTCCAAAACTTTGTATGCTAGACCAGGATCTGTCACGGTATTTTGTTTCTACATTCCATCGATTTTCTTTTAACTTTTTTTCCTATTAGGTTTTCAGAAAGAATTCTTATAATAAGGACACAGTTAAATATTTTAACACTCAGATATCTGCAATGACCTTTTCTGCTGTGGCTACAGTAGGATGTGTGTACAGTCTATGTGCATTAAGTGTTTCCTAATATGATTTGATTGCTTACTTGTACCCTATGACTATCATTAAGTGTTGTACCTTATGATTCTTGACGAAGGTATCTTTTCTTTTATGTACACTGAGAGCATGTGCACCAAAGACAAATTCCTTGTGTGTCCAATCACACTTGGCCAATAAAGAATTCTATTCTATTCTATTCAAGCAATTAAAAAGAATCACTGCCCTGTAGAGGCAGCTAAATTGTAGATAAAATGCATGGATGTAACCCTTATTGTATTTGTATGCTACTTTGTTCCAAATTTCAGTATTTTATATTATAGGAAAGATAACAGAATAACAAAATAACACAGTTGGAAAAAACCTTGTAGATCATCTAATGAATCCAACTCCCCCACCAAAGCAGGAGACCCTACACCATTTCTGACAGATGGCAGTCCAGTCTCTTCTTGAAAGCTTCCAGTGATGAAGCTCCCACAACTTCTGAAGGCAAGCTGTTCCATTGATTGATTGTTCTCACTGACAGAAAAAATCTCCTTATTTCTAAGTTGAATCTCTCCTTGATCAGTTTCCATCCATTATTCCTTGTCTGACCTTCAGGTGCTTTGGAAAACAGGTTGACCCCCTCCTCTCTGTAATAGCCCCTCAATCTATTCGAACACTGCTATCATATCTCCCCTGGTCCTTCTCTTCTCTTCACTAGACTAGCCATGCCCAGTTCTTGTAACCATTCTTCATATGTTTAAGTCTCCAGTCCCCTAATCATCTTTGTTGCTCTTCTCTGCCCTCTTGCTCAGTCTCAATATCTTTTTTATAGTGTGGTGACCAAAACTAGATGCAGTATTCTAGATGTGGTCTTACTAAGGCTTTATAGAGTGCAGTGATGAAATGTAAAATTTGTTACTACCGGTTCTTGATGGGGGGGGGGGTAATATGACTGAATGGGCGTGGCCAACTTTTTTTTTTTTTTTACTTTTAAAACCATTTTTTCTACAACCTCTTTAGCTGAAGAGGTTGTAAAAAAAAATGCTTTTAAAGCTCTGACGATCCCAGCTGACTTGCCTGATGGGCAGAGGCTTTCTGTTGTTTTTTTTAAAGCCTCTGACGATCCCAGCTGACTTGCCTGATTGGCAGAGGCTTTCTTTTTTTTAAGCCTCTGATGATCCCAACTGAGCTGCGCGATCATCAGAGGCTTTGTTTTTTACTTTTAAAAGCATTTTTTCGGCCAAAGAGGTTGTAGAAAAAATGCTTTTAAAATTTTTTTTAAAAAAAGCCTCTGATGATTGCGCGGCTCAGCTGGGCAATGGGGGGGGCAGGGATTTTTGCTACCGGTTCTCCGAACCACCCACCTCCATCACTACCGGATTGGGCGATCCGGTCCGAACCGGGAGCATTTCACCCTTGATAGACTGGTATTAGTACTTCACATGATCTTGATTCAATTCTTCTGTTAATGCAATTTAGGATTGCATTGGCTTTTTTGGCTGCTGCTGCACACTGTTGCTCATATTTAATTGGTTGTCCACTAACACTCCAAGATCCTCTCAGAGCTGCTGCTATTAAGCCTGGTTTCTCCCAGGAGAAGGATAATATTTTAAAAGTCAAAAAATACAGTCTTTGTTTGGGTGGCATGCTGACGGTTAAGTCAGAATTGTTTGAAAAAGAGGGACAGGTCAGGATATGTAGCAAAGATGTTCAGAATTATTTCATTGTCCAAGACTGAAATCACTTTCCATAAAATTACACAAAACACATTAAAGTGAATTTAGCTATTAAACTGTAAAATCAAAACTTAGCCATCATAATGTGACAGGGCTCTACACAGCATGTAGGAATTGTTTGTATCTGTACCCCAGTTATGCATGATTTGTCTCTTTTCATTCTTATAACAATATATGTGTGTTAGATTGACACAACTATCTTCCTTTGTGCATTAAAATGTCTCAAAGAGTTTAAATTCAGAGAACTGAGGTCAGATTGTTAACCTCTTATTTATTTATAAGGTTTTTTTTAAAAAAAATCTCACCTTTATTACTTTATAGGCAATGAACAGACATAACATTCCTTCCTTCTGCTATTTTCCCCACAACAACAATTCTGTGGAGGTGGATTGGGCTGAGAGACAGTGACTGGCCCAAAGTCACCCAGCCAGTTTTCATGTCTAAGGCAGGATTAGAACTCACAGTCTCCTGGTTTGTAGCCTGGTGTCTTGACCACTATACCAAACTGTCATCTAGTGGATTAATTCCCATGTTCAAACATTGGGTTCTCTAGTTTGGATCTCCATGTCTACATCGAGGGAATAAAATCAACTATCTGTGCTCAGGAGGCATGCCAAAAATGATAGCCACAACCTACCATATTTTTCGGAGTATAAGACACACTCCCCCCCCAAAAGAGGGTGGAAATGTTGGTGCGTCTTATACACTGAATACAGACATTTTTAGACTCCCGAAGCCCTGCCCCACTCATTCCATTTTTGCGAAAAATGGGCCCGTTTTTTACAAAAATGGGGGTGATTTTGCCTTCTCCAGGCCCCCAGGAGCAGTCTGCAGGCCTCCCAAATTCTCTTCATGCCCCGTTTTTTGCAAAAATGGGCTCGTTTTTCACTTTGGGTTTGCAGCCAACCTGCTCCAAATTAGCCAAGCTACAGACAAGAAAGTCATGACCCCAGAGTCTTCTGCCAGTTCATAAGATAATGATGTTATCTATTCAGCCATGTCAGACCCTTGGCAATTCTGTGGGTCAGGTCTCTACACATCTTCCGATCTTGCACTACTTCTCAGTTTTTCTATGCTCCAGTTGGTGTCAGTTTTGATGATATCCAATCACTGTGTTCTTGGACAGCCTGCTTTCCTTTTACCACTAATTCTTCCAAACGTAATTGCTTTCTCCAATGAATTCCCCTGCATGACATGGCCAAAGAGTTCAGAACAACAAGATAACTTTTGGAAGTGATTCAGGCAGATACTCCTCTCATTAATTGTAGTATAAAATATAGGCAAGGAATAGCATCTCAATAAAAAAAATAAAAAAATAGCTTTGCTTTATCTGGAATTTTTCCCCTAGTCCTCTCTACCTAATGGCACTGATATTATCCTATTGTGTCTTTGATTCTAAAGGTTAATTGTGGGCCTTCCATCTTGATATGAATGTTACAGATTTATGTCTTGTTCACTTTTAATTTCTTGTTATATCTTCTGTTCTTTGAGGTACATGACCAAGAATGTCATGACTGATATTGTCTGCTTATGTGAAATGATTACATTCCATATACATATGTACACTCATTGCTTTTTTTTTAATTGTGATGAGATTTGCATTTTTACCAGCTTGTTCTGGGCATACTTGAGTGATTTTCAGTCCGTCAGCTATTACATGTGCATTTTCTTCCAGTAATTAAGTCATTTACTATAATTTTGTGGCCTCTATACTAAAAATCAATATATTGTGTACTGAATTCTAGGTCATTGTCAACTTTAATTTTGCAAGTCATGTAACAAGTACATAAAACAGGGATTTCTTTGTAGCAATTATTTTTTCTTGCTTATAATTTGATAACGGAAACATAAAGATCAGATTTAATTAGCTATGTCATCTCAATATTTGTTGTTCTTAGTGCACTCACATATCAGAATTAGGCAGACAAGTACAGGTTTTCTGAAAATCATGGCCCTCTACATTGTTTACAATTTATGTCCCACTTTCCTGCCAATATGAATGGCATTTAAGGCAAAGTTCATAAAGCTGAATTATTATAGAAAAGGTTATCTCATTTTTGCGAAGAACTGAGAATCACAATTCCTATTGTAAAAGGCTCTGGAAATCATGCAGACTATAGTTCTTCAAAGAAACTGAAGTTTAAGTTGGAAAAATTCAGTGAAATGATATTGCTGCTTTTAAAGTGAGTAGTAGAACAAGTGAAAGCAAGCAAAGGGTTTCCTAATTGTTTTCATTATTCAGAGCTTGTAGGTTTAATTAGCTTAATTAACTCTTTTTCTTTAATGTGTCCTAGAAGCAAATTTCCAAAAAAATGGATGTCAGAGAAGTGATTTACAATATATGCTTGCTCTTCCCATTGTTATTTTCTATTACTGTATGTCAATTTACATGAATCAAGCATTATTAAGGGCAGTGAGTCCACACTAAGTAAATCTGCTTAATTGAATTTGGATCATACATGTGTGGGGTTTGGGGGGATTTGAACAGTTATTGTAATGGAGACGATTTAACCTTTCTATCTTTTTTCTTTTTTTAAAAAAAATTCTTGAAGGTTTTTGGGCCTGGATTGCAAAAGTTTGCTACTGAAAATGGCTTACATTTTCTCTGCAAGATCAGCTCAGTTTTCTGTACCTTAAATATTTCAATATGTGCCTTTCAGTATTTGTACCGTGTACCCTGTAAGGAAAACAGGACTTCTTTCTCCAAACTAGATTTTATGTTAAAGAAAAAAAGGATGAAATAAGATTTAACACAGAGACACACATAATCACACACACACTCACCCTCCATTTTATGAAAATCCTCCAAAGTTACCTTGTTAATAGTCCATAAGCAAATCAAAACTGTTTTATTAGTGAGTTCTTGGCATCTAGTGATTTGGGAATTAGTACAGATTGCAAATACTACTTGTATTGTATTACTTGTAAATAACTAAAATATAATAAATAAAAAAAGTGCTCTAGGAAGCTTATGCCTTTATTCAACTGTCTTCTGATTTATTAAAACAGCATATGGGAAATCATTTTGTCCACCCAAGCTCAAGCATTGTGAAGAAAAGTTTTTTGTCTGAAATATCCAAGGATGTTTCAATCAAAAGAGCTGCAGTCCTTAGGAAGTTCTCAAAGCGAACTAAATCTCAATCCTAACAATCCTTTTTTAAACTTCTTTTTCATCTTTTTCTCCTCCTCCCCACTTTACAGCTTTTTCTTTCTGGAGCTAGCGAAGGAGAAAAGTTTATTATCAAAGTATCCACACTCAGTTTGAATTCTCAATACAAATAAATTTTTCATCTCTTTCTTCATCCATAAGTCATTGTGTTCTTCCAGTACCACACATGTACTTGTTTAATATTTTTTTTATCTTTCCCATCTTGAACCTTCCACCGCATCTCAAGGAATCTGTACCTTGAAAAAAAAATAACTTTTCATTATATTATATCTATTAATTTATGGTCTTTTGAATCTAATGTTTGGAATACTGGGGCCTATATATGGAGCTCATGGACAATAGCAATAGCAATAGCACTTAGACTTATATACCGCTTCATAGTGCTTTACAGCCCCCTCTAAGCGGTTTACAGAGTCAGCACATTGCCCCCAACAATCTGGGTCCACATTTTACCGACCTCGGAAGGATGGAAGGCTGAGTCAACCTTGAGCCTGGTGAGATTTGATCTGCCAAACTGCTGGCAGCCGGTGATCAGCAGAAGTATCCTGCAGTACTGCACTCCAACCACTGCACCACCATGGTTCATAGTCAAAGATGTTCTTTGGAAAATGCATGCAATAGTCATGCCTGTGGAAAATTACTGAAAACAGTCTGCCTGCAAATTGGGGACCATTGTACATAAAAGAATTAATAGATCGAGCTTCTGCTAACTAATCCACATGCATGTTCATTTGGACATATAGTTTTCAATGGAATGTTTGACTGATTAAAGAACAATTCAAAATAGTGTCAGGAGGATGAAATACCTGGATTCATCACTTCATTCCAAGCCCTGGCGTTTCACCACTGCACTGATAGATAAATTTCGTCTACCCTCTTTTATAGCAAATTTTCTTCCATTTCAAGTACAGTGGTACCTTGATACTCAATTGCTTTGAAACTCATCGAATTTGGTACTCAACGTATTTTGAAGCAAAAATTTTATCCCGATACTCATTGTTTGTTTGGCACTCAACACACAAGCTAGAACTTGCTGGTGTCGGTTGCCTTGTGACTCACTACATTAATCCTTATGGGAAAAATTCCTTTGGTACGCATTGGTTTTGATATTCATTGGGTCTCCTGGAATCAATTAATAATGCATACCGAGATACTATTGTAATGGCAATGATGGATTTTACTGCATTAGTTCCAAATATAACTGGCATATTTTGTGTGACCTAAATCTGTTTACAGAGCAGTTCTTTAAAAAATTATTTGGTTTATGCTTAAACCCATTGATAGGTGACTTCTTAGGGGTAGATTATGCCATGACCTTGGAATCCGACATTAGACAGTTTGATCCCACTTCTACTTCCAAGCCAACAGATCTGTTCTCTGTCAAAAGAAGCACAGCTCTGCTTGATTTTACCATCTCAAGTAAACACGTATGAGGTTGCGTCCTTTTTCTTATGTAATTGAATAAGTTTCATTTCCTAACAATGATAGCTGCATTGATCTGTATTTCATTGTGTATCCAAAACAAAAGTTTGTACTTGACCAAAAATCTCTTTGTGTCCTTAATTAAAGAGCGTGCTGTAATTATATATACGTAATCATATAACACTCATTAAAAGTGAAAGTAGGGTATTAATACCATAATCATGTATAATTATATGCAATTATGAATTCCTTATTATCAGCAAAGACATCACACATAGTAAAATAAACATTATTTCAATCTCTTGCTGTTAAAGATATTCATCTTGTTTAAACCCTTGAAATTCACTGTTTCATTTCACTACTCCTATTCCATCCATACCAATCCTGCTTGCTGGCATGAATGCAAAACAGAATTAGCTTAATGAAGGAAGCTGAGAAGAACAAATGAAATGAAATGATACTAGATAATCATAGCTTTTTTTTTTAAAAAAAGAAGAACACTGGGAACATATATGTTATTGGAGGCAGAATAAGATTTTGATAGAAATGGATTATCTGCAGCCTTTTCAATTAGGATTTAGGCCTCAATACGGGAAAGAAACTGCATTGGTCACTTTTGTGGTTACTGCAAAGGCCAGAGGGCAAGGACAATGTTCTGCAGTAGTTCCATTGCTTTTTGAGTAGACAGTCCCAACCAATATTGGAACCAGAGGTGGGTTTCAGCAGGTTCTGACCAGTTCTGGAGAACCGGTAGCGGAAATTTTGAGTAGTTCGGAGAACCGATAGTAAAAATTCTGACTGGCCCTGCCCCCATCTATTCTCTGCCTCCCGAGTTCCAGCTGAACGGGAGGGAAAGGGGATTTTGCAGTAACCTTCCCCTGGAGTGGGGTGGGAATGGAGATTTTACAGTATCCTTCCCCTGCCACGCCCACCAAGCCACGGTCACCAAGCCATGCCACAGCCACCAAGCCATGCCCACAGAACCAGTAGTAAAAAATTTTGAAATCCACCACTGATTGGAACATACTCCAAATGAACATATTAAAAAATGTATATGACAATACACAGAGCAGAATAGCCAACAGAGATGGAAGGGACCTTGGAAGTCTTCTAGTCCCACTCCCCTACACAAGCAGGAGACCCTATTCGATTTCAGACAAATGGCTGTCCAATCTCTTCTTAAAAACCTCCAGTGATGGAAAAACAACTTCCACGATTAATTTTTCTATCAGGAAATTTCTCCTTTATTCTAGGTTGGTTCTCTCGTTGATTAATGTCCATCTGTTGCTTCCCTTTCTGCCGTCAGGTGGTTTGGAGAATAGGTTTGCCCCCTTTTCTTTGTAGCAGCTCCTCAACTATTGGAATACTGCTATCATGTCACCCCAGTTCTTTTCATTATATTAAAAAGGTAAAGGTACGTGCTAGTCGTTTCCGACTCTAGGGGGCTCATCTCCATTTCAAAGCCAAAGAGCCAGCGCTGTCTGAAGACATCTCCATGGTCATGTGGCTGGCATGACTAAATGCCAAAGGCGCATGGAACGCTGTTACCTTCCCACCAAAGGTGGTCCCTATTTTTCTACTTGCATTTTTTACGTGTTTTCGAACTGCTAGGTTAGCAGAAGCTGGGACAAGTAATGGGAGCTCAACCCATTACGCGGCACTAGAGATTTGAACCACTGAACTGCCAACCTTTTGATTGACAAGCTCAGTGTCTTAGCCTCTGAGCCACCGCTTTTCATTAGACTAGACATACCCAATTCTTGCAACTGTTATTCATATGTTTTAGCTTCCAGTCCCCTAATCATCTTGTTGCTCTTCTCTGTACTCTTTATACAACTTTACAATTTTTTTACAAAAGTTGTAAACATTGCAAACGGATCCATAAATGGGATGAGTCAAATCTATCTTGGAAAATGGGAAGCATACCAAATTTAAATCATAAGATTTGAACAGATAAGACAGATGGTTGTAATTTAATATATTAAAGGATCAGTGTGAGAATAGTAATGCAAGAGGAATCAGCTTTATATATTACAAGCAGAATATAATGTTCTCATTTCAATAGAGCATACTTTAAAAAAAGTATGTTCATATAAAAGAAGTTTTGGACAAGTCAAAATCTGTTTTCTTTATCTTGATTCCTCATTTTCTATAGAGGGGGCCTACTCTTACATATTCTTTTCCCACACCCCAAATTTGTTTGCTATGCTTTCTTGAAATGTTGCTATTTTAGTGCAATTTCTTTCCCTGATTAGACTTTCTTCTTTGCTGAAGTATTCTGCGAGAATGAAAAATCATATCGTTTTCATGCAGTGAGTGATACAACACAGCCATTCAGTTTAACAGAGCAGAATGCTATGCATTAAGGAAACATTCAGATATAGCCAATGATATAGAAGATCTTATTTACAAATAAACAATACTTTCTCAGTTAGATACCTAGGTTATGCCACTAAATTCATTGGGATAACCTCAAGGGTGGGTAAGTACCTTTACTACCGGTTCGCAGCGGGCCCGCGTGCAGAAGCACAGAAGCGTTTTGATGATGTCAGGGTCGGTGGGTGGAGCCTCCTGCCAGTTTTATTACCGGTTCTATAGAACTGGTACAAACCGGGGGCAACCCACCACTGGATAACCTGCATTAAAAGATTCCTAAATGGACAAAATCATGATTTATAGCAAAACGCTGGTCAATCTATCAGCCTTAGTTCATCTAAATCCAATAAGAAAATGAACCATTACTACATTCAATAACTGCTTTAGAATGCATTTGATTAGCTGTGTCCAGGTATAAAAAGAGAAATTATTATTTGACCAAACAGAATAAAAAGAACAATAGTGCATCAAGCTAAAGAAGACAAGACACTGACCTGTCTAAAATTATAGTACATTGTAATGAACTAATCAAATAATAACAGTAATACTTTCTTGACAGCACTACTCCTTTATATGAACAAATCTTTTTTTTTAAAGGATGCGCTATTGCAGTGATGGTTAACTTTTTAGTTGTCGCATGCCAAAAGCACCCATAATGCAATGCACGTGTGACCCCTCCCCCCACATGTGCACGTGCATCCCCATGCTCCCCCCGCCCTCGCACATGCGTACATGAACCTCCATGCTCCGCTGCACATGCGTGTGCGACCCTCACACCATTCAAGCGCGCATGTCTCCCGCATGCGCCCCACCCCCCACGCATGCACAGCAGAAATCTGAAAATCAGCTGGCCAGTGGGAGGCACATGCGAATGCACAGTGGAGCTGAGCTGGGGTGACAGCTCGCGTGCCCGTAGAGAGGGGTCTGCGTACCACCAGTGGCATGCGTGCCATAGATTTGCCACCATGGCTCTATTGAAATGGAAACATTGCATTCTGCTTGAAATGTACAGAGCTGATTTCTCTTGCATTACTATTCTCAGACTAACCCTTTAAATATATTGCATTGCACCCATCTGTCTTATCAGTTCAAATCTTGCAATTTAAATGGGCTGTTTATTATTGCTTTATTGTATTTTGTCTCATAGAGAATTGTGTGAATGCCATCTATAACCATTCTACTTCAAATTCATGCCTATTCATATGACAGAATTGAGATATATACAGCATAATTTAATCAACAGAATTGCAATACATTATTTTTAGAAATACTTGAGAAAGAAATAATTTGAAAAAGCAGTCTGTAATCTACATTGAAGAATGGTATTTACTTAAGAACCTCATTAGAGATTCCAAAATAATTCTTACTGCAATTAATAACATTTTAATAAGTTCTGGAATCAGTTCTCAGCCTTTGAGGAAATGGAAGGACCGTAGAAATGTAACTAGAACCATCACTATGGTACTCTAGCATTCTAGATTTTCTTAATACATTTCTAAATAAGGAATTTAAATTTTGAAATTTTAAATTACCTGGGTCTAGATCAGGGGTGGACTGTGGGGGTTCGCAGGAGTTTGGGAGAACCTCTAAGATTCTGTGCAGTTTGGAGAACCCCCAAATCCTACTCCTGGCTGGCCCCGCCCACCCCATCCCTCCCCTCCCAGGAGTCCCCATGTGGCCCGTTTTGGATGCAGGTAAGCGCAGGGCATGCACAGAAGCTCAGGAAGGGGGGAAAATGGGCCTACTGGAAGTTCGGGAAGGGCCTCCAGAGGGCCTCTGGAGCCTGGGGAGGCTGTTTTTACCCTCCTGGAGGCTCGAGGAAAGCCTCCGGAGCCCGGGAGGGCAAAAATGCCCCCCACTGTGGTGCAGGAGACTGACTAGGCCATGCCTACTATGGCCACGCCCACCCAGCAACCAGGCAGAGAACCCCTTGCTAAAATTTTTGAAGCCCACCCCTGGTCTAGATATTAAATACGTGGAGGCTGCTATGGTAGCTGGGGCTCTTATTTTATAGCTTTGTGTAAAATCTGCAACTTAACAGTTAAATATCTGTTGCAATAAATTATGATTGAAATCTTGCAAAAGTTTGCTCACAAAATGTGAGATAGGCTAGCCTGAAAGGTTTTATTCACCTAGAGGCAAATTTAAGGACCAGCTCAGGCAAAGCGGCCATATTCTTTTCAATTGTATTATTTAATTGCCTTAACCTGTGTTGGGGACAGGATACCTATGGTTCAGTGTGCTGTTTGTAAAATGATTTGAGACTTCTGGCCAAACAATAACAATGTTGGAATGATTAAATAAATATATAAATTGTTTACAAAATCTGTCACCAGTGCTCTAGTTAAATCCTGCTTTTTGTTGTTGTTTCTATACTGTAATTTTTATTTCAGTTCCATTAGACCACACCAAGTGACTTCAAAAGTTATATCAAACAAAATAATCAACCACTTTACAAGAATAAAACTCCCTTTTTATGACCCTATAATCCGTTAATCTAGGGACACGGTGGCTCAGTGGCTAAGACACTGAGCTTGTCAATCGAAAGGTCAGCAGTTCAGCGGTTCGAATCCCTAGTGCTGGGTAATGGAGTGAGTTCCTGTTACTTGCCCCAGCTTCTGCCAACCTAGCAGTTCGAAAACATGTAAAAAATGCAAATAGAAAAATAGGGACCACCTTTGGTGGGAAGGTAACAGTGTTCTGTGTACCTTTGGCGTTTAGTCATGCCGGCCACATGACCACGGAGACGTCTTCGGACAGCGCTGGCTCTTCGGCTTTGAAATGGAGATGAGCACTGCCCCCTAGAGTCAGGCACGACTAGCACATATGTGCAAGGGGAATCTTTACCGTTACCTAATCCCTTAATCTGGAGTAGTGTCAGGGTGATTGGATGGAGCTGAGCATTCATTGATTGTCTGAGTATACTTTTTCTTTGCGCCCAGAGAGAGAAATATCTGCCACTACCTAGAATTGAGCTCTCAACCTTCTGAGTGCGAAGTGAGCATCTTCCCCTCTAGGCCACCATGTTGTTCACATGATAAGAATATATAATTATAACCAACTGTTCTTCATATGGATATTTTAAAATTATTGACAGTATATTTCTTCGAAGACTCTTTGAAATAGCCAGGTCTTTAAGTCACGGAACAAGCCTAAGTTAAGCTATTCCATAGGAAGTGGAACCTCCATAAACAGTGTTGATTTCCAATGGATGGCTACTCAAAGCTTGCCTGATTGAACAGTCAAAACTTGCCTGATTGAACAGATTGTATTTGGAGTAGGCAGTCACAAAGCTACTCATAGACCATTATTTATTTATTTATTTATTAGTCATATTACTATGCCACCCACTCTCCAAGGACTCTGGGCGGCTTACACCAAAGACAGTATACTAAATAGCATATTGCCCCCAACAATCTGGGCCCTCATTTTACCCACCTCGGAAAGATGGAAGGCTGAGTCAACCTTGAGCCGGTGAGATTTGATCCGCTGATCTGCTGAACTAGCAGTCAGTTGAAGTAGCTGCAGTACTGCACTCTAATCACTGCGCCACCTCGGCTCATAGACCATAGACCACATGGGGCTTTATCAGTAGTGGGCTGCCCCCAGTTTGCACTGGTTCTATAGAACCAGTAGTAAACCGGCGGGAGGCTCCGCCCACTGACCCTGATGTCATCAAAATGCTTCTGCACATGCACAGAAGCTTCTATGCTTCTGCAGAAAAGTGTGCATGCGCGGCCCCGTTGCGAACCGGTAGTAAAGGTAAGTAGAACCCATCCCTGGGCTTTATAGATGGTAATCAGCCTCCTGAATTAAACACAGAAACATACTAAAGGCCAATGCAATACTGGGGTACATCAAACAACCTCTTGCCAACATTTGAATCTTTCTGCCTGATTCATTCATCTACTGAAATTTCCATTCCCTTGTGAGGTTTCTTGATTCAGGATGAAACTGAGTTTGTCTACCTTTGATATTAATGCCACCCAGAATTCTTTGCTATGGAAGAAGACCTAAGTAGTCTAAAATAAATAAAATAAAGTAATAGGGGATAAAATCTGGACCCGGCTATTTCTAGGATCCAGTTTTTGTAGAGAATCTCTAGCTGTCCTTGCATTAGAAACATATTCTGGCATCTCATCTCATTCCATTCCATTTTGTTTATAATGTAAGTAACTAAATATTCCAAAAATCCTTCAAAGGGATACTTTGCATTACACTGGAGCATGTACAGAGTATTTGATGCATCTTCATGAACTTGGGGAAAACCTGGCTGGTTTAGTGATACAGGGGTGATGATTTGCATGTGCTTCTATGCACTGCAAAGTGCTTTTTTGGCAATATTTCCACAACTCTATTAAATATGAATACATTAGAAGCAACCTGGTCTATATTCAAATGAGACTCCAGAATATGCTACTAATCCATGGACTGTCCTCTAGACCAAAGAAATAATGGGAAATGTCATTTTAAAGGATTTTGAGCAAGGATCAGCAAAACTTGAATAAGTAATCTTATTTGTAATAAATAACAAAACCATAAGTAATCTTGTGTTGTCACATGTTATAGACTCACATAAGCCCCATATAGCTGTAGTTAGACTGGGAGATTATTATGTCTTTCATTTCTAGTCTTTGGATCACCTCTTGATTTTAATTTTCAGAATAGAATGAGAAAATAATTTTCAGAATAGAATGAGAAAAGCAGAGCCTATTCTGCTTCACCCTCTGCAGTATATTATCTTTCTTTTTCCTTGGAGTCAATTCCTGTTTGCTATGAAACATTTGCTGTACAGGTAGTCCTTGACTTACAACAGTTCATTTAGTGACCATTCGAAGTTACAACAATCCTGAAAAAAGTGACTTACAATCATTTTTCACACTTATGACCGTTGCAGCATTCCCCATGGTCAAATGATTTACATTCAGATGCTTCACAAGAGGTTCATATTTATGATGGTTGCAGCATCCTGGGGTCATGTGACCATCTTTTGCAACCTTCTGACAAGCAAAGTCAATGGGGAAGCCAGATTCGCTTAACAACCGTGTTACTAGTAGCTGATTCAGACAGCGAGGAGGCTGGTGTGGTGCTGCGCCAACAGCCTGTGCAGCTGGCACTCGAGTCAGACAATGAGGAGGCTGGAGAAGATGTGGTGCCAAAGGGAGGGATTCAGCCAGGGCCTTCAGAACCTCCAGAAGCTCCCTTAAGTGAAGAGGACGAAGAGGAGGAGCCTCTCCTAGATGCATGGGAGCGCAGAGCTGCCAAAAGGCAGGAGTGGCTCCTCAGGAGGAGGTTTCCTCGAGAGTAAGGCTTGGGGCTAATTGGCCAATCCCTTAGCCTATTTAAGGAGGAACGCCGACTGAAGCAATTTGCAGGGAATACCTTCGTTCACATAGCTTTGTGTCTTGTCTTGCTTATTTTATCAGCTTCCTGCAAATTGCTTCTGGGCATTCTGCCAACCATAGTAAGCTTTCAGTTATTATTCTTTGAATTCTTGGCAGCTGTTAATGCAGTTAATTAACAGCCGTTGTTGTAAAATACTGGTTGTAACCTTGTACTAAGGTTTATACAGACTTTGTGTGTGCTGCATTCTTTGGGTCCATAGCTGGGGCAGAACAGTTACTAATTTAACCACTGCAGTGATTCATTGAACAAATGTGGCAAGAAAATTCGTCAAATGGGACAAAACTCACTTGACAAATTTTCTCATTTAGCAACATAAATTCTGGGCTCAACTGTGGTCATAAGTTGAGGACTACCTGTATTGGCTGAGAGGTGGTGTGGTGTGGGGAGCTGCTGTGGTGCTTTGTCCAGACAAAGCTTTTTGCCAAAATAAGATAGTCTCATTGCAAGCATTGCTTTATCCCTGGCTTTTTACTTGCTTTGTAATGACCTTTTCAGTCGCATTTATGGATTTTGTTTGACACAATGCTAGGCTGTGGAAATCTGATATCCCGTTTGTATGACCCAGTGAGGTACCTCTCACCACAGTCTTCTGTATTTGTGTACAGTAGTCACATACCTCAATACCAGTTAGTATTACCAGATGATGACTAGTTATCCATATTTGAAATAATGAAGAAAGTAGGTTTGGATTAATAACAGTAGCACTTAGAATTATATATCGCTCCACAATGCTTTACAGGACTCTTTGAAAAGTTTACAGAATCAGCATTTTGCCCCCAACAATCTGGGTCCTTATTTTACTGACCTTGGAAGGATGGAAGGCTGAGTCAACCTGGAGCCAGAATCAAACTTCGGACAGTGGGCAGAGTTATCCTGCAATACTGCATGCTCACTGTGCCACCATGGCTAATCATATTGCCTCAATTTTTACTATCAATTTTCAAGGCATTAATTCATAGCACTGAAGTTCATGTTTCATCCATTGTAACAATTACAGTTTTGTTTTGGTCATAGAGAACAAGGGCAGCTCATCAGCTGTCGAAGATGTGCTATTCGTTGTACTGCCTAGAATTTGGATAATCAAAACATGGCTGTGAGATAGCTGAAGAGATCTGGACTGCAAACATTCAGATGATTGTTCAATAGAAGCAACAAGAGGTCTTGGTATCTCTCTGGCAGCCCTAACATGACCTGTTGTTTTACATAACAAATATTTAGGCAGTTATTCCCAAATGAAAACTTGTGGCATTTGTCTTTATTAACTGTGAGATAATTAGGAGAGTATAACTCAGGGGTGAAATCCAGCAGGTTCTGACAGGTTCTGGAGAACCGGTAATGGAAATTTTGAGTAGTTCAGAGAACCGGAAGCAGAAATTTTGAGTAGTTCGGGGAACCAGCAAATACCACCTCTGGCTGGTCCCAGAGTGGGTGGGAATGGAGATTTTGCAGTATCCTTCCCCTGCCATTCCCAACAAGCCACGCCCACCAAGCCACACCACGCCCACCAAGCCACGCCCATAGAACCGGTAGTAAAAAAAAGTTGAATTTCATGACTGGTATTACTGTACTTTGATTACATATTTTCTTCCTTACCTTTTATGAAGAGACAACCTATACTTAACCACAGACAGAAAGAACAGTTCCAGGATTTAAGCCAAGTTATAGGTATTTAAAACTTTGTGAAATTCTGGAATGTTATTCATCAACCATAGATTTAATTCAGTCTGTATGGCTTTCCCTCTGACTGTGTTTTGGGAAGATCTTAAAATCTTAGCTGGTCTCCCAGGTCCTGGGATAAGATAAATGGTATGTTGTCTGGCTGGCCAACTTGCAATTACCTTGCAATTGTTTTTGTGTTTTTGTTTTGGTTTAATTTATTGTGTTTTCTAGCTTTTTATGTAAGATGTTAACATTTTGTGAACTGCCCGGAGTTGGGTGGGATTGGATGGCATCAAAATTGAACATCTGAATAGATGAGCTATTTTCATCATGTACTCTTCAAACTCTCTATCCTAGTGGTCTTGAAACCTTGTAATTTATTATGAATATAATAAGTGAACATCTCTTCTCTAGGAAATGGTCTCACAAAGACCTCAATCTACTTTAGCTTTAATCTTTAAGAAGTGGTTGTCTTGCCATGATGAAATCTTCAGAAAGCAAGGAGCAAGCCAGAGAATCCCAGTCTTCCTCTTTGATGCAAAAACTGTTCATCCATCACTTTATAGATCTACGAAGTCTAATTCACCTTCCTTCCTGTCTTGCTTCTTTTGATGACGCTGTCAAAATGCCATTTTTTTTCCTGAATGAAAGCAATTTTTGAGTAATATGGATGGCCTAAAAAGCTTCTCTGCAGATAGCCTTTTATATATTCAGTCATAATATTTCCATCTGTCTTAAGGCTTAATTACTTTGTCATTAAAAAAAAACCACAAAAGCACAAAAGCTTCTTTTCACACAAGGAGGTGTGTAATGGAAGGTGCTTAATGAGACAGCCTTAATGACATAAAAGGAGCTGTCAGAATAAAGTGGAATGGAACAGCTAGATAATGATCCTGACATGAAGGCTGGTGAAAAGTATTTTGAACAAGAGAAATAACAGTAGTGACAAGATAGACTGGATGGGCATCCACCCAGTTCATTAATTAACTTCCAATAATGTTGCTTCCTAGCTTAGTCACGCGCACTTTGTAATTCAAGAATTGAGACAGCATTGACCTGCCCCCAAGAACTGATCTGATGGTTTGGGAGTATGCATCTTCTTAATTTTAGATGGTAGGAAACCTGAGTAGGAGGATCTATTGAATTTATTACTTGAGGTCTTATCATTTGTTGTCACTGCTAAAATCTCTGACAGTGCTAATGTTTTCTTTTGCCCTTTGTAATCCATTCTTTCTCTTGACTGAAGAAATTGTAGAAGGCATAGGCAATGGCCTTGAAGGACAAGAGGAAAGGCACTACTCAGGCAATGGTCAGATAAGTGGGGTTTGAGCCCAGACTAAATTGGGGCTCAGATAAGTGGGGTTTGAGCCCAGACTAAACTGATTTGAGGAAACATGTTATACATAAGCCCTTCCCTAGTTCACCCAAAGGGAGAGCGAAGCACATTCACATTTGCAAGATTCAATTACTACAGCTGTTTCAATAATAGATATTCTGTCAATTTCAATGGCATTGGTTTCGTAGTCTGGTTTATCTTATACAGCTGACAAAAATGAAAAAGAAATTGCAAGTCCTGTTCTGACCTTGGCTCCCTTAACAAGAAGAAGGCAGGAATTGATCCCGGCAAAACCTCATTTATTTATATAACTGTGAATTAGGTTCATTCACAGTCAGCAAGGTTTGTCCAAACATTTTTTCAAAGGAATATTTTTCAACACACCTTATCTCGTTTGACAAGCTGCCACGTAACTTGTTTTCAACTGCAGTACAAGGCCAAACTTGGCACAGAGTCTCTCAGAGTCACGGAGTGAATGGTTTCCTGCAAAAGCTCACTCCCTGTTCGCTTCTCTTTTATTTCCTATGGGAGGGGCAAGTCACCTCCAAGTTGTGGTTTTACTCCCGAGTTGACCCTGCTTTCTGACTTGTTCTTGTCTTCTGGCAGCTCTGCGCATGTGTGCTCTGGGAACAGGCTCCAGCTGTTCCTCTGCCTCATTGCTGTCTACCTCCCTCTCTGCTCCGACGCAGAGCCCTTGTCCGAGCTTTCCACAGACCCCAGGACTGGCCCAAGTTCCTTCCCAACCTCTTCACTGTCCAACTCTGCTGCCAGCTCTGCTGGCCGCCAGCGGGCCACAACAAGTCCTGACAAATCAGACCATGCTCTCCCTTTTTCCCTTTTACTTTGAGAACCAGTGGACCAATATGATAGGACACACATCTTATCTACTTCCTGCCACATTTAAATTCCAAGGGAAGACTTAACAAAACATCGTCTCCTTTCTTAGTCAGAGCAATGGAAAGATGTATAACTGGGAAGGCAAAATAAGCAGACCATAAAGGGAACTTAAAACAATAAATGAAATTGGACGATATTCTTAATTGTTTCAAAAATGAAGTCAAAAACCAGAACTCACTTTCGTAAGAGAAGAAGGTTTTCTGGACCCAGAGTTGGTTGCAATATTCATAACAGTATAACAGAGCTGGAAGGAACCTTGGAGGTCTTCTAGTCAAACCCCTTGCTCAAGCAGTAGACCCTATACCGGGGTCCAGGGGTGGGTTCTAAATTTTTTTACTACCGGTTCTGTGGGCGTGGCTTATTTTGTGGGCATGGCTTGATGGTCATGTGACAATTCTTTAGGATTTAGCAGAGGTACTGGTCTACCAGGCTTTTAACTGCTTGCAGAGCTGTACCGGTCTACTCATGTATTTTTGCAGGCACTGGTCTACTCATGTATTTTTGCAGGCATCGGTCTACTCATGTATTTTTGCAGGCACTGGTCTACCATCAAACTGCCTTTTACCACTGATCAGCTGTAGGGCAGCCCTTTGAAGCCCTGCGACAAGAGTTTAAACAGTTTTTTTCCTTATAGCCCATCAGCTGGGACTCAGGAGGCAGCAATAGATTGGGGGTGAGGCCAAATAAAAGGTAAGAATAATGTGGGGGGGGTGGGCAGAACCGGTTCGGTGATGTCATATCGTCACCGCTACCAGCTTGGTGGAACCGGGCCGAACCGGGAGGAACCCACCACTTCCAGGGTCACCAATCTTTTGGGCCTCAGGGACCACTAAATTTATAATTTTAAATGCCATGGACCACTAATATGATTTTTTTAAAAAAAGATAAATAGTATTTAGTGCAATATAAAAAAATTCAAACAATTTTTCTGCCAACCACCAAAATTTTCTTGCGGACCACGGACCACTGGTTGGTGACCACTGCCCTATACCATTTCAGACAAATAATTGTCCAATCTCTTCTTAAAAACCTCCAGTATTGGAGCACCCACATCTTCTGGAGGAAGTCGCTTGAGGCATACTTAGAATTTGTGTGAGATTAAGGGATTTTTAGGAGGTGAGGAGAAATTTGGACACAATAGTTTCAGGGAGATTCTCTTTCCTATGGTGGTATCTTCCTTTCTAATGATTAAGTGTTCATTCATTCTGTTGCCTCTATCACTGGCCAGAATCCACCTCTGAGGAAAGAGGCATAAGGCCGTAGCTACTGCTTCTCACTTGCATGGGGAGGGCAGATAGCAGGAGAAGCGAGAGGGTCAGAGGTTGAGCGCTATCTCACTATTTAAGCAATTTTAAATTACAAGTACAAAAGAAGGAATCATATGGGTAAGTTTTTTTTCACATTGCTCATTAAAAATAATCCTAACTTTAGAAGCTCTCAGAAGTCTTTGTTCACAGTATGCATAGAGTTTTTTGGGGGGAGTCACAGAATCCTGTGGTTTCAAATAGTAGCCTATTGAAAAGTAGTAAACTTTTTCTTTTAACACACAGCTATTATTGAGTTAACCCACCACACAATCTTTGGCTTCTGCCTTCACAACTATAAGACAGTTACAGTCAACATTTTAAGGGATGCACACATCCTTTTAAATGTGGCATACAGCTTCTGGTGGTTTAGAAATACTTTTGCCGTGGGAATATATGTCACATCCTTTGAAAAGCAGAAATGTACCACTGTTTCATTTTCCGATGTTTCTAAATAATATTCAGTCTATAATGAAATATTTGAGCAAACCCGACAGACTGTTAGTAATGGTATGGATATCAAAAACATAGATATTTTTAGAATTCTCCTTGCCTTAGAATAGATTTCTTTCAATTATTAATAAGAAATAACCAATTTTGTCAGGTTTTGGCACAGCATGTAAAAGAAAGTTTGAGGTGACTGACCTAACAGTGCTGTCCCAATGGAGAGAAACCATTTTCTGGATGTCTCCTTCAAAGAGATTCAAAACAAAAGGAGAGGAGATAAGAGGAAACACAGATGTTGTTTAGAAGTGTTCCTTATATTCAGGTTCATTTATGAAGCAGGCAACACTTCCATCCACAGAAACGATGGGATGATATCAAAACCTTTCCCACACACACACCCTCAGGTTGTACATCATATGAAGAATGTCCATGAATAGAAGAGACTTTTGATCTAAAGACTCCACTCTGCATAGAAGAAAAACAATGAAAACAGGGTAGAAAGTGGACTTGTTGTGTTTGCATCTGCCTTTTCCTTATGAGTTCTTTCAAGGAGAAAAGACTGCTACTAAACCCACCACTCCCTAATGAGTGTCATATAATTCTGCATTACATAGGATTTCCAAGGAAAATTACCTGAGACTTGTCCTTTCTTTCTTTCTTTCTTTCTTTCTTTCTTTCTTTCTTTCTTTCTTTCTTTCTTTCTTTCTTTCTTTCTTTCTTTTTTCTTTCTTTCTTTCCTTCCTTCCTTCCTTCCTTCCTTCCTTCCTTCTCTTTCTTTCTTTCTTTCTTTTCTTTTCTTTTCTTTTCTTTTCTTTTCTTTCTTTTTCCTTCTCCTCTTCCTCCTTCTTTTTGAATTTCATTGTTAAAATTTTGACCTCTTTCAATCTGGAAAGCTGGAATGCAGTTCAGAAAGGAAAATGAATTGCTCTACCAAGAGAAAACAAAGAAAATACCTCCAGAAGGCTTCTGCTGAAGAAAACAACAGAGTTTTTACAGGCTCTACCTTGCAATTCTACAGAGAAGTGCCAACGTAAGAAACCTCTAGCACTTGGATTACCTCTGAGATTCATGGAATTTCCTATATAAATTAATCCAACATAGAACTAACAACAATTTTTATCCTAACTAGGGATAATACAGCAAACACAGAGCATTGTAAAGATTCTTTCAAAATGAGCATTTGATTTAACTGAATCTGTGGACACATCTTCATTTCATCTTCATCCCGTGTGCCCTTATTCAGTATTATTTGGAAGATGACTGAGATAATGAAATACCACTATGCTAAATATATATTAAGAATTGAGTAGGGTTGCTCCTTCGGCACAAATCACCATTTAAATAATACGGTATTTGCAATGCATATATTCATATTACTGTATATTTAAATTAATGTTCTGTTCTGTTCTGTTTTTTTTTTTTATGGCATAATCCTGACTCCATTAAAGCAAAATAAATGTACTAATTCAGCTGTTGAGCTACAGTCTTTGAAGTATAGGCAACCGCTTATACTGAATACCAGGGCGGTTGTGTGTATCTTCTTGTAATCAATCATTCTTCATTTTCAGATTCTAAGATGTATAATTATTGATCAGTGTAACATTGATGCAGAAACATTTAATTATGTTCAAGACCCTAGTGCTGGGTAGTGCTCTTCTAGGAAATCTCAACCTTTATCAGATGGTAACACAGCAATATTAAACACACTTACAGAGCTGTTATTAAAATACAAAGGACTGCAGGCAGACCAGCATATTTGTGATATTTTTGCTGCTCTCATCATCAGTTTTCTCTGCAATCACTTTCTACAGGAATTTTCCTAATATCAACACTTGCAGGTAAACATATTTGCAGGTAAACATAATCATCATGCTTTCTACTGTTTGATTTAAGTAGGAAATGCTGACAAGGCTGTGCTGATATGGACCATCAGAAAACAAGAAGAAAGCAGTAATAGGGATGAAGGAAAGCCAGGCTTTGCAGAAGTACAACGAAGTCTTTAAAATTTAGAATTGGGAATGCTGAGCAACCATAAAATGTAGTTTATTTCTTTGGAAAGAAAAATAGCTTTCAATGAATGACTTCATTTTGTTGCAGGACTCACTGATTTTCTCTTAAGTGCAAGCACAAATAATTGAGTGTTTACCAGTAATTTGTAGTATCTTAAAATAAGTTAATTGATTCTACAGGTGATGTAAAAGAAAAATTTCTACCAAAACAATCTATAGAAACCTGGGTGAAAGCATTAAAAACAGTCTACTACAATATGCTATTCTCAGATTCCCCCCCCCGCCAAATGTGAACCAATTAAAAAAAGAAATTTGTGAAATATGTATTTGCAAAAAGGACACTATTTTAAGACTGCTTCTGTTGTTTTTTTTAAAAAGTATAGTTTAGGGATAGTCTCATTTGTTTAAAATGCATACATTGTGAAGTTTAAAAGATTTCATTTAAGATTATTGGGGAAATCAATGTTGTAAATTGGAAATGTTTTCTAAAGCAAATTTTGTACAAAAATCCTAAAGGGTAAGAAAAATCACAATCACTATGAAATGAAATGTATGAAAAATGTTTACAAATCAGTAGAACTGATTGGGAACTGCAGTATTAACATGGGCATAATTTATACTGATGCACAGTTGTAAGTACTGAAAACTCTCTATTCTAGGTGAATGGAGAAGTATTGATAGAAGGTATTGTTTCTTTGCTAACAGATTAGATTAGATTAGATTAGAATTTTTTGTCTCTTTGCAGCTTTACTAACAGCTAATATTTCCTGATCTGAAATAAATATAGGAGGAGTTGGTAGACTGTTGGTAGAACCATCTCTGAAGGAGACAGTGTCAAATTATTTTCATAACGCTGCCAAGAAAATTGCATGAATGTAGCGATAAGCGCTCAAGCTTGATTTGAATTAAGAGCATATTTTTCTTCTCTTTCACATAAAACTCGGACTGATGAAAAAGATTGTTAAAGCGATGAACAAGGAAGGTGAGGGTTTTTGTTATTTGAGACAGATGTTTCCAAGAAAACTGATGCCAGTATTCAGGAAGGCATTTTTGTTGGTCTACAGTACAGATAAGATCTGTCATCAATGACAAGCTATTCAAAGATCTGTTAATAGAGCGAGAGAAAATCACCTGGAAAACATTCAAGGATGTCATTGAGAATTTCACTGGCAACTACAGAGAATCAAACTACATTCTGCTAGTTGACAAATGTTTTACAGTATACAAGACCGCTAGGTGCAAGATGTCACCGAAGCAGTGGTGGGTTGCTCCCGGTTCTGTCCGGTTCTATAGAACCAGTAGTAAAACCGGCGGTAGGCTCCGCCCACTGGCCCCAACATCATCAAGGGTGATCTGCGCATACGCAGAAGCGCACGGGCGTGACACAAACCGGTAGTAAAGGTAAGTAGAACCCACCCCTGCACTGAAGATTTATTTTCTGCATTCACACTTGGACTTCTTTCATAGAAAATCTAGGTGTAATCAACACAAAAAACAGGTGAAAGATTTCACCAGGATATTGCCACAATGGAAAAATGGTATCAGGGCAACTGGAATCCATTAGTGTTGACTGACTATTGTTGAACATTACAGTAAAATGCATCGGACGCACTCAGTACAAATGAAAATCAGCAGCAAAACAGTTTTAGCCCAGCTGAATTCATGCAGTGTGTCAGAAACATCATGCAATTAAATACATTATAGTCATTAAAGGTTAATTTCACATTGCTCAAGTGTCAACTCGCGAAGATTTCCTGACCTGCTCCTGAGTTGCCATAGGCAGGGGGATGGGAAATTATATGATACAGTCATTCTGAAATTATATTTGTTTTCAGTTTGAAGGGATTTGTCTGCCTGGACTACTGTAATGCTCTCTACATGGGGCTCCCCTTGAGAAGCACCAGGAGGCTCCAACTGGTGCAGAGTGTGGCCGCACGGGTGGTTATGGGAGCGACGTGGCATTCCCATGTAACACCTCTCCTGCACGAGCTGCCCTGGCTCCCGGTGGTCTTCCGGGTGCGCTTCAAGGTTTTGGTTACCACCTTTAGAGCGCTCCATGGCTTAGGACCCAGGTACTTATGGGACCGCCTGCTGCTACCAGTAGCCTCTCACTGGCCAGTATGGTCTCATAGAGAGGGGCTCCTCAGGGTGTCGGCGGCCAAACAGTGTTGACTGGCAGCCCCCAGGGGAAGAGCCTTCTCTGTGGGGGCACCTGCTATCTGGAATGAGCTCCCCCCGGAGATACGGAGGATCCCGGATTTACGCACCTTCCGCCGTGCTCTCAAGACTTTTTTATTCCAACAGGCTGGCCTGGTCTAACCTCCCTTTTTAATTGTAAATTTTAAATTTGTCTAAAATTTTAGGGTTGTTTTAATCTGTTCTGGGCCAAATTTATTTAATTAGGTTTTATACTGTTTTTAAATTTTGTAATTCTGTGTGTTTTATTTCTTGGCTGTTCACCGCCCTGAGTCCCTCGGGAGTAGGGCGGTATATAAATCCAATAATAAATAAATAAATAAATAAATAAATAAATAAATAAATAAATAAAATAATCGCCAAATGTTTTTCAGGAAATTTTTTGGGGAAAAAATGTTGTCCAATGAAGTCTGTTCTTATTGATTATCCTTATAATAATTTCAATGGGAAACAAACCCCCCAAATTAAGATAAACCCACAAGAAGAAATCACATCCATCAACCCGGTGCCTCTTTTCCCTTGAACAAGTCATTTTTTAAATAATTAAAACATTATTCAATAATAATGCACCCTATATACCATGTTTCCCCGAAAATAAGACCCTGTCTTATATTTTTTTTTGAACCCTGAAATAAGCACTTGCCCTTATTGCCATGCGCTCAAAAGTCCGATTGGGCTTATTATCAGGGGATGTCTTATTTTGGGGAAAACAGGGTATTAGATACAAATATAGATAAACAGATAGATAGGTGTTCATTTATTTCTTATGAAGCGCATAAATAGTACTCTGTTTATGTACTGTGCTTGTTTTAAGTGTTTAAAGTCTTCTTATACATCTTTTTGTTGTATTAAAAAGAAAGATATATCTTCAGAAAACTTGTTATGTAGGATTCAACAGTTATTATTTACTCATCCAAGCTTAGACTGAATGCCAGTTTATATTCAAAAGGAATGTGTCTCACATCCAAAGTGTAATTACATGGTAAAAATAAGAGTCAACAGTTATTCATAAAAAGCAGAGAAACATCAGATTACATGTTATTTTAATGCAGTTATCTACTGAAAGAGACATATCTTAAGACACTTGTTTCTTCAGTGGCACTTGCTTCTTCATCAACTTTATTGAAAATACCTAGAATTGCATTTAGAATTAGCCATAGATAGATAGATGGATGGATGGATAGATAGATAGATAGATAGTGTGTGTGTGTGTGTGTGTGTGTATACATACAATTTTTCTCTTTACCTCACTTTAGCTTTCCTAACCAAAAAAAGGAGAAAAAAAATCAATATCTATTTCCCTAGCACCTGCATTAAAATTGAGTATACATCACTGCCTTCTGTACAAAAAGGAAAAGGAAAAAAATATTGGAAATATGATCAGTTTGAAATCCAGATAAGAACGATTTTAAAAGAAAAATATCCAAGAAAAGCTAAGTGCCCCTTGAGTTACTTTGGGAGAAAGAAAGCACTCTTTCAGTCAGATAATTATTGGCTAAAATAAAAGTACTTGTATTCAGTAGATGTGATGGAACTACTTTCCTTATATTTAATGAAATACCTACCTATCTTTGCAATAGTGGAAAACATCTGTAGCTCGTATATAGGATGAGAGTGAAGGTTCATTCTCCGAGCTTTTGGGTTGGTTTCCGAATGTTTCGTTACCAAGCTAGGTAACATCTTCAGTGGAGTTTAGGAGATGTCAGTATCAGTGTTCTTTTTTTTTTAATTTAAAATTTTTTAACAATCATTACAGCAATTACCCCCCCCTCCCACCCCTCCATCCCCCCTCTCCATCCTCCCTCTCCCTCCAACCCCTCTCCCCCCAGTCACCCACCCCCCGGACTTCCCAAAGCAAAAACAGAGTATAGCATAACAAACATAAGCCAAAATAAGCTAACTTTCTGTAGTCTCCAAAGTCCCTCTTGCTCTTTAACTCCCCTTTCAACTAACTAAACATATTCAAAAAGAAAATATAGGTTTCATTCATAAGCTATTTGAAACTTTTTAGTCCGATATTTGTTTTGAATATAATCAATCCATCTTCTCCATTCCAATATATATCTTTCATTTGAATGGTCCTTCAAATACACTGAGATTTTGGCCATCTCTGCTAAATTCACTACTTTTAGTGTCCATTCTTCAATAGTAGACAAGTCTTCCTTCTTCCAATACTGAGCCACCAAGAGTCTGGCTGCTGTTATTAAATTTAAAATCAACTTAGTCTCTATAACAGTACAATCTGTAATTATGCCTAAGAAAAAGAACTGTGGAGTAAATTTTATCTTCTTTTTGAGAATATTTTGAATAATCCACCATATTTTTATCCAAAATGCCTTAATTTTTTACATGTCCACCATATATGATAATACGTGGCATCATCACATTCACATCTCCAACACTTAGGTTGCACACTTGGATATATACAGGCTAGCTTTTTAGGATCCAGATGCCATCTATAAAACATTTTATAAAAATTCTCTCTTAAATTTTGGGCTTGTGTGAACTTCACATTTCTAACCCATATTTTTTCCCATGTTTCCATAATTATTGGTTCTTCAATATTTTGTGCCCACTTTATCATACAGTCCTTAACTAACTCCATTTCTGAATCTATTTCTACCAACGCACTATACAACCTTTTTATGTGCATTTGACTTTGATCTCTAATCTGTTTTACCAAATTCTCCTCATTTTGCAGAAAACCAATTTTCTGATCTTCTCTCCATCTAGCTTGCACTGTACATATTGAAACCATGTTCGAATTGTCCTTTCTTCTCTTAGTTGATTCAAAGATTTTAATTGTAGTACACCTCTTTCCTTGTTAAGAAGCTCTTTATATGTAATCACATCCTGCCTTTGCTCTACATTTATATTCTCTATCGCGTGTCTGGGTATTGCCCACTATGGTAACTTCTCGTTTAGTTTATACTTATACTTTTTCCAGACACGCAATAGAGCATTCCTTAATATATGACTTTTAAAAGTCCTGTCCACTTTCTTATCATATAATAAATAAGCATGCCATCCGTAAACCAAATCATATCCCCCAATATTCAATATTCTTTCTTCTGTTAAATTCATCCAATCACTCATTGCTGATAGGACAGCGGCCTCATAATATAGTCTTAAATTAGGCATTTTTAGACCTCCTCTTTCACGTATATCCTGCATTATTTTTTGTTTTATTCTCGGTCTCTTCCCTGCCCAAACAAAATTATTAATGGCCTTCTGCCATATCTTCAAATTCTCATCTTTTTTAAGTATTGGTATCATTTGAAAAAGAAACAAAAACTTAGGCAAAACATTCATTTTTACTGCTGCTATTCTTCCTAACAAGGATAATTGTAATTTTTTCCAGTTTTCCATCTCTCTCTGTATTTTATGCCACAACGGATCATAATTATACTTAAATAATTTCGCATTTGATGTCATAATATAGACCCCTAAATACTTAACTTTTTTTACAATTTCAAATCCTGTTAGTCTTTCTAATTCTTCTTTTTGATTTATAGTCATATTTTTAGTTATTATCTTCATTTTCCCTGCATTTATTTTAAATCCAGATACTTGTCCATATTGATTAATTATATCCATTAGACCTACAACCAACTGTAATGGTTGGGTTAAAGTAACAACCAAGTCATCTGCGAATGCTCATAATCTATAGTCATACTGCCTGATCTTGATTCCACTTATTTTGTCTGACCCACGCATCTTACGTAACAAAAATTCCAAAGTCAAGATAAACAATAATGGAGACAAGGGACATCCTTGTCTTGTTCCTTTTTCTATATTAAAAGTATCTGTTAAACTACCATTAATTATTATTTGCGCTGTTTGTTTCTGATATATTGCCTTAATAGATTTTGTGAAATGTTCCCCAAACTGCATCTTTTCTATTATTTTCAATAAAAATTGCCAATTCAATCGATCAAATGCTTTCTCCGCATCAAGAAATATCAGCACCGCAGGGATTTGGTTGTTCTTCCCCAAATACTCCAATAGGTTAACAACTTGCCTTACATTACTCTTCATTTGTCTACCATTTATAAAACCAGTTTGATCATTATGAATCATTTGTTGCATGACTGTCATTAACCTATTTGCTAATATTTTAGCAAAAATCTTGTAATCTGTATTTAAGAGTGATATGGGCCTATAATTTTTTGGCTGGGTGTGGTCTTGCTCCTCCTTTGGAATCAGAGAAATATAAGCTGTCCTCCAAGATGGGGGTACATCTCCTCCAGATTGTATATTAGTAAATAATTCTTTGAGTGGTCCCACCATTTCTAACTGCAAATGTTTATAATAAGCAGCTGTCAGGCCATCCGTCCCAGGAGCTTTACCCACTTTCAACTGCTTAATTGCAAACATGATCTCCTCAGTGGTTATTAGTTGATTTAAACCCTCCCTTTGCTCTTTTGTAATTGTAGGAATATTCTCTTTCTATAAATATCTATCTATATCTGTACCTTGAATTTTATCACTAGCATACAACCTCGTATAAAATTCTAAAAATGCTTTTTTAATCATATTTTGCTGATAAACCTCTTTACCTTTACGTTCTATTTTCTCTATAGTCCGTGACTTTTGTTTTTTCCTTAACAAATATGCTAACCACCTCCCTGGTTTATTAGCATTACAAAAACTATTATGTTTAGCATATTGCAAATTAGTTGCGACCTGATCTGCCATTAACATATTAAATTGCCCTTGCAATAAATTAATTGCCTCTTTTATTTTCTTATCTGCTGGATTCAATATCAAAGCTTGTTCTTTTTTTTTAATTTCCTCTTCTAAATCCTTCCTTTTTTTTCCTGTTTATGTCTATATTTATTATTCAAATATGGGGCTCCCCTTGAAGAGTACCCGGAGGCTCCAACTGGTGCAGAATGCGGCCGCGCGGGGGATTATGTGAGCGAGGGGTCGCTCCCATGTGACACCTCTCCTGCGTGAGCTGCATTGGCTTCCAGTGGTCTTCCAGGTGCGCTTCAAGGTGTTGGTTACCACCTTTAAAGCGCTCCATGGCATAGGACCTGGGTATTTGCGGGACCGCCTTCTGCCGCCGATAGCCTCCCACTGACCAGTACGCTCCCACAGAGAGGGACTCCTCAGGGTGCCGTCGGCCAGGCAATGTCGGCTGGCGACCCCCAGGGGGAGGGCCTTCTCTGTGGCAGCTCCCGCCCACTGGAACGATTTGCCCCCGGAGATAAGAAGGATATCGGATCTCCGGGTCTTTCGCCGTGCCCTGAAAACTCTTCTTTTCTAGCAAGCAGGGCTGGCGTGAACCCCGCCCCCTTTTTTAGTTTTTAATGGTTATTAATTGTTTAGTTTTAATCTGTTAATGGGTTTTAATTCGCATTGTTTTAATTCGGGCCAAAGTATATAATTTTTTTAAATTAATTTTAAATTTTGTACTGTTATGTATTTTAGTTTTGGCTGTGCACCACCCTGAGTCCACTAGGAGAAGGGCGGTATATAAATTGAATAAATAAATAAATAAATAAATATATCAAAATGCCTCTCATATATGCTTTACTTGCATCCCAAACAATTTCCATAGATGTACCCTTATGTACCCCTTATTTATGATAAAAAAAATTTTTCATAAATTTTTTACATTCTTTTACATTTTCCTCATATCTAAACAGATTTTCATTTAATCTCCAAGACGTCTTAGATCCCCTTCCATACTCTAATTCCATCCAAACTGGACTATGATCCATTAAAACTCTTGGACAAATCTTCGTCTTCTTCACCCTGGAAAAAAGATCTTTTGTAATTAATATAAAATCAATCCTGGAGAAAGATTGATGTCTATCAGAAAAAAAGGTAAAGTCTTTTTCTTCAGGATTTCTCTCTCGCCAGATATCTCTTGGCTCCATATCCTCCATCATTTCAAAAAACGATTTTGGCAATCTGACACGCGTTGAAATGTTCTGCAAGAGCCCCTTCTTATCTTTTTTAGTGTCCAAAACTCCATTCCAATCACCCAATAAAATACATGATTTATAACCCCATTGTAGTAACTTGGAATGTAAAAGCTTATAAAATTTTTTCCTGTTGTTGGTTTGGTGCGTAGACTCCAATTAAAAGTATTTTTTCTCCTTTTATTAAAAGTTCAATTGCTATAAATCTTCCTTGATCATCTGCTTCAATTAATTTGGCAATTAAGTCTTTTTTTAGGTATATAACTATACCATTCTTCTTCTCAGGAGCAGATGCAACAAAATGTATACCTAACCTTGCATTTATTAAGTATTTTTGATCTTTACTTCTAATATGAGTCTCTTTTAAACAAATTACATCATTTTTAAACTGTTTCAAATAATGAAATATTTTTCTCCTCTTTTGTGGTGAATTTAGGCCACTAACATTCCAGGTCAAAAATCTAGTTGCCATTCTTGGCCCCCTGAAGCACTTGGAGCATCTGCTGGAAATCTCCATGCATTTTACCTTTTAGCCTTGCTCCTCCCACTGCTTCTGTTTTTGTAGTATCTTGAATCATTTGAAGTTGCTGCACTCTTAATTCTTCTTGGCACTTGGCTGCCACTCGAGTCTGTCTTTGATTCTTAGGTTCTTCTATCTCCAAAGCTTGAACAGTAGTCAAAAATTGTATTAATTCTTCTTGAATAATCAAATCACCCTTTTGGGCCTGTGCCAACAATTCTTCTTTCTCCCCCTTTCTTGCCCCCTCTGTTTCCGTCTTCCTTCTAGCTTCCCGGGGCTGTGGGCATCCAGCCTTTAATACATTGGTATAGAAATCTCTTGCCTTCCACACTGAATTGAGACGATACATGATAAATTTTGTCAATTTGACATTCAAAATTTGCTTTTAGATCTCCCATTATCTGTGCAAACGCTTCTGAAAAGATCTCTCTCAAATTCTCTTGCGGGGCTGGCGCTCAAGAAAAGAGCATCCTCGGCGCCTGCGGTGCCACCAGAAGTCAGTATCAGTGTTCTTCAGTGTTATGTCAGGTGAGGGTCTCATCAGGTCGGACTGTGACCCTCACCTGACGTGACCTCACCATCAGAAGACCTATTGACAACACAAAGCCCTTATAAACAGAAGAACACTGACATTCCCTAAACTCCACTGAAGATGTTACCTAGCCTGGTAATGAATGTTCAGAAACCAACCTGCAAGCTCAGAGAACGAACTTCACCCACTATGTTTTTTTAAAAAAATATCCTGTATCAGCAATAGCAGTGATGGCTAACCTTTTTTGTCGTTGTGTGCTGAAAACGCTGAGCATGTGTGACAGCGTGCGTGTGTGCCTGCACTTTTTATTTCATCAAGCTGGCCTGGCCTAAATCTTCTCCTTTTTTAAATTTAAATTTTAAACACAAATTTTAATCTGTTTAATTATGGGGTATTTTAAAATTCAGCCTAAATTATTTAATTTGTTTTAATCTATTTTAAATTTTGTATCTCTGTGTTTTATCCTCTGGCTGTTCACCGCCCTGAGTCCTTCGGGAGAAGGGCGGTATAGAAATTTAATAAAATAAAATAAAAAAATAAAAAAAATAAATGCAATATGTGCGTGACCCCCACAAACTCTGCTTCCCTGCATGTGCATGTGTGACCCACCCCTGCGCTCCCCCGCTCCCCCCTGGGCATGCATACACAACCCCGCCCCCCCGTGGCCTGTTTTGGGCCTAGCACGCCTCCCTGCAGCCTCCTGGGACCAAAAACAGGCCACGGGAGGTGGGGGGGCACAGCCAATTTTTGGTCCCAGGAGGCTGCAGCTGGCCTGCGGGAGGTGCGCATGCATGCAGGGGGAGCTGAGCTGGGAGAGAGGGGAGAGAGGGCCCTGCGTGCCACCTGTGGCAGACGTGCCATAGGTTCACCATCACAGAGCTATAGTTTTAAAAGAGCCCCATTACTTGTAAAATACCCTGAAATATTAGTAGTACAGTCTTATACTCAGAATTAAATTTTATGTACTTTCATAAAGATTTATTTGCAGGTCATTGTTGTAGGATTAAAAGCAAATAATACGAAACTGGTCAAATCAGAAGATGATTAATCAGTTCAAATATAGGTATTATGAGGAAGGTAGAATCTTTTGGGAAAGGTAGTTGAAGAATAAAAATATACAAGTTTACAATTTTAGTTTAGTATTGAATTTTGCCTGATGCAAAATAATGAGGCAAAGTTAGAAGTTGCTGCTCAAGTGAAACTTATGAAAACATAAAGAGGAATGCACGGGGGCATTGACATTAACAACATTTCTATTCTCTTTGTCTCCTTGAAAACTCCTAGGAAGATGAATGCACATAATTAGTCAAACTGTGTCTTTATATGTCAACTCCTTCTAATTAACAGTGGATGTTTGGAACCGATCAAGAAGCTTCCAGAAAATAACCAAAGGTAACAACAGAATGTTTGCTACTTTTAGCACTGACTTTGGTCTGAAATACATTCAAAGGCAAATGTCAAGGAAAGAAATTTTGAAGAAGACATAAAAGCTTGTCAGAGGGAACTTACAAATGCCTAAATCAGCAAATGTCAATAAGTGCTGTTGTTTTCCTAGAGCTAAGGATGCAGTTTGATAGAGGAAATAACTTACCACCATAATAACCTTGGAGATAAGGAAAACTCCTTGCTTCCTTTGCTGTAAATGATGAAATCCTGATCTTGTCAGTATAGAAGGTGGGATACTTGGGTATAGTACAGTAGTGGCCAAAATTGTGGAAATCTTTTGGGAAAAGTGTATTTTTGAGGTTTGCTAGCTAATAACACCACGTTTTGTTTTTTTTTTAGTTTCAAGTTAATCATATTCCACTGCTGGAATGGCCTGGGAATAGCCAAGACCTTAACCCAACTGAAAATCTATGGAGCCGACTAAAGAAACTTGTTAGTCAGAAGCGGCCCAGCAATAAAACCCAGTTAATAGAAGCAATCATTCAGTCTTGGTTTCACATTATAACAGCCGCAGAACTAAAAGACTTGGTTCACTCCAAGGGAAGACATTGTAAGGCCGTAATTCATGCTAAAGGTTATCCAACTAAGTATTAACTGACGTGATAATTTTTGTATATCTCATTTTTTCTATGGTGATAATTTTTGTATATCTCGTTTTTTCTACGTGTTTCACTTTTCTTCTTTATAGTGTAACTAATATTCTAATAGATAATCCTCCATAAAAGGCATTGCATTACATTCTTGATTCAATTATCTTTCCATTGATATATAATTTTATGGTACTACTCCAAAAGAAAGTGGTGTTATTGGCTAGTTTTAGTTTAGAAAATACACTTTTCCCGAAAGGTTTCCACAATTTTGGCCATACTTTATGTATCATGGCGTTGCAATGCAAGCAATGTGAGTTGCTTGCATCTGATGTTGCAATGCCAGAGTTTGCATCATTAATTCATCAAACATTTTTTTTAATGACTCTGTAATCCCTTTTTATCAGGGTAGAGTTGGGGCAACTAAATGGAGCTGAGCGTTTACTGCCTGGATATCCTTCCTGACACCTACGTGGAGTTCACAGTAGACAATTACTCATTGCACCCAGAGAGAAAAATATCCACCACTACCTAGGATAGAACTCGCAGCCTCCTGATTGTGAGGTGAGAGCTCCAGCTCTAGGACACCGCAATGCTCTATTAATTCATCAAACTTTATGAATTATATTATTTGTACTGCAGTTTGTGCTAAATGCTTGTGGTATGATGGTGAAAGCCATATTTCTTATGGAACTATTAGTGGGGAAAGTATCAGGGGATGGAACTTCATCAAGCCAATTAAGTCAGTCCTCCAAACTCTTGCTAGTTTGTTGGCAGATGCTGAATGATGTCGTACCAGTCAGAATTATATTACCTATCACTGTTTGTCCATGTGAGTGTGTATATGTGTGTCTCAAGCTCTTAGAATGGCTGAGAAAGTTGCCTGGTTTCCTAGTCAATATAAGGACAATTGGCACAAATGTGTGTGTGTATGTGTGTGTGTTTAAACACAGAATGGGAAGTAAAACAATATCAGAGAATGGAAGCTAAAAGCTTTTTTTTTTTTTTGGTAATATTAATTTCATACAATAAGGTTAATGCACCATAAGCAGGATGAAAATCTAATGGCAGTAATTTCATGAAATGAATATTTCAAATTGTTTCAGTGGGAAGTATTTATCGTAAGAATTGCTCACCTGTCTCTGAAATCTATGTAAGCATTTTTGTTCTTATTCATATCAATGAATGTACATCTAAGTCGGATAGCCTATACGTAGGCGTGTGCTAAATTTCCACCTAATTGCTGTATGCCATAAAATCACCAGGTAACTTCATCATAATTGCTAGAAATTAATGGAAAGGCAATGAAGGGTCAGCAGGAATCTAGAATTAAAATATTAGGCAGGCCGTATGCCTAGAATTGAAAATAATGAGGTGTGTTAGTGGAATTGTGTAAGAAGCCCTTCACAGTATCAGTTTACTGTACTTATGTTAATGTAATCAGAGGCACTAATTATTCAATGCTTATATTTAATTCAGTCACTAAGGATTAGATGAAGACAATCTGTAACCAAGAAAGTTTAGTATATCTTTGCTGAGTCTATTTCTAAATCACTGACTATGATGTAGGCACAAAAAAAAAAATGAATGCAAATTATTTTGTTAAGTATATTGCTTCTTGCTGACTATTTGACAGAATGGTTATCTTCCATAGAGTCTGCATGGCCAGCACAAGCTGACTGAGTTGGCACATTTTGGGCCACTTCAATTAGACAATATTGTCTATTGGGATTCAAGAATCGGACCTTCTTTGTCATAGCCCTGGCACTTTGGAATGAGGTTCCTTCTGAAATCTGGATGGCTCCCAATCTTATGTCATTGAGGATGGTCTTAATCACCTTAATCTTCTCTCCCAAGCCTTGTGGTCGTTGAGGCCACTTGGAGATTTATCTGTGTCCTCAGGGTCACCTGAGTAATGGAAGTGGGTGTAGAGCCTTCTTGGCTGCAGGATGTTTTCTGCCCGATGTCCCATCATTGTTGAAGAGAGGCGCAGGCTGTTGGAGATTATTCTGTGTTAACTGCATCGCAAACTGAAGAGCAAATGGTTCCTGTAGTCTGCCATTTTTCGGGAAAACTCTCCCATTTTCAGCGGCAACTCTGAGGAGACAAATAAACCTCCACATGGTCTCAACAACTCTCTAATAGAATACAAATGACCAGCTGGCTGTAAGGAATATAAATCCTTCCAGTCAGAGCTGAAGAAGCTTCTTGGATGAGAAGCGAAGCGTCTTCAAAGAAAAAACAAGAAAGTCCAGTTGCCTCCTGAAAAAGCACCTTTGGGACAACCATGACCTGGATGACTGAGAATCTCTACAGACCTTTAGCTATACAATTTGAGATGAACGCCCTTTGAATGGTGTGGGAGTAGGAATGGATTTCCAGAGAAAAAACTGCAGACTACAGGAACCAGGAGCACTATTCAGGTGACCCCCAGGATACAGATAAATCTCCAAGTGCTTCAACGACCCTCTAAAAGGATGCAGATGACCAGCTGTTTGCAAGGAATATAAATCCTTCCATTCCCCACCATCCAGTCAGAGCTGAAGAAGCTTCTTGGATGAGCAGCAAAACATCTTCAAAGAAAAAACAAAAAAGTCCAGTTGCCTGTTGAAAAAGCACCTTTGGGTCTGCAAGAAAACAACCTAGCTCATAGAACACCGATGAATCCCCGATATCACAAAAATTTCATTGTATAAATCATGGTGATATTGCACAGATTCCCCCCCTCCCCACACCCTTGGGTTGTAGCAATGTACCAACTATGCATCAACACAGAATTATCGTTCAGGTGTTCCCAGTCCTAAAGATAACTACTATATCTCCACCTTTGCAATCTAGTTCTCTACACTAGACTCACAGGCAAGAAAATATTTCGTTGCTTGGCAATCAGCAAAAGATTTAATGGTAGTGTCACACTGTTCAAGGGTGAACCAGAATATGCATAAGCAATTTCTTGCCCTCCACCAAAAGCCTCTCCTGTTATAGCAGACACCAAAGCATAAAATAGTGCTTATGATGCAAATCCCTTTAGATGTCGGAAAGGGAATAGTTACATAGCTAAGCACCAACTCATTTTCTAGATGGCAGTTTCTCTGAGATTCTGTTTTTTTTTTATTTACAGCTCGCCGGGAGAGTGGATTTTTGATTGAAATATTATTTACAGAATGGAATGCGCTTTGCTGTCAAGAGAATGGGAAGTGTGAATATTCATAATGAAAAAAAATTCTAAGGGGACGTAAAATTTGCAAACTGATATTAACCGCCCCCTCCCCCTCTGATACACATATCTTGATTGCCTCGCTCTCCCTCATTTTTCAAAAGAAAGCCTTGCCTTCCAAAATCACAGGGACTATTTTGAATTGTGTGAGGTCTGGATGGATTTGCAACCAAGCTCAAAAGCGCGCAGGAATGGTTGACATGCAGTCAAAAGAGCCTGTAGTACAGTGGATTAAAGCACTGTTATTAATAGATTAACATCTGCTGCTTGCAATTACTGCAAGTTCAAATCTCACCAGGCTCAAGGTTGACTCAGCCTTCCATCCTTTCAAAGGTAGGTGCAATGAGGATCCAGATTGTGGGGGCAATAAGATGACTTTGTATAAATATACAAAAGTATGAAGGCTATTGCTTAACGCATTGTAAGCCGCCCTGAGTCTCCGGAGAAGAGCGGCATATAAATTAAAGCAAAAAAAAAAAAAAAAAAAAAAAGGCAGAAAATGAGTCTTGGTTAAAACTGTAAATAAATAGCAATAGCACTTAGACTTATATACCACTTCACAGTGCTTTACAGACCTCTCTAAGCAATTTACAGAGTCAGCATACTGCTCCCAATAATCTGGGTCCTCATTTTATTGACCTTGGAAGGATGAAAGGCTGAGTCAACCTTGAGCCGGTGAGAATCAATTTGTTGAACTGCTGGCAGCTGGAAATCAGCAGAAGTAGCCTGCAGTCCTGCATTCTAACCAGAGATGGTATTCAGCAGGTTCTGACCAGTTCTGGAGAACTGGAAATTTTGAGTAGTTTGGAGAACCGGTAAATACCACCTCTGACTGGCCCCGCCCCCATCTATTCTCTTTCTCCCAAGTCCCAGCTGATCAGGAGGAAATGGGGATTTGCAGTAACCTTTCCCTGGAGTGATATTTTACAGTATCCTTCCCCTGCCACACCCACCATGCCACGCCCACCAAGCCATGCCACACCCACCAAGCCACGCCCACAAAACCAGTAGTAAAAAAAAAATTGAATCCCACCACTGATTCTAACCACTGCACCACCAAGGCTCTTGTGGCATACAAGCAAGTTCAACCTGAATTTGAAGGTTCATATTCTGGAGAAATGTGTAAAGCATTCCAAAGTAAAGGACGAAAAGGTATTAAAAATCATTAATAAATGGTAGAGATTAAATTTCCCTACACTGAATCTATAGAAAATGAGAAGGCAGACTTGAAGTCAATCCATGCTACCAGTTGGTGACGCTTGGGATGCAAAATCAAACAAGTACTTCAGAATGGGCTGCTTGCAATTTCTTAATACAGATGAGTTTTTTGCTAGGATTATGATGGAACTGCAAAGAGCAGCTTTGTGATTCTGAGGAAAGCTGCAGCAGCTTTAAAGAGGTTCAGAAAAAAGGGATCCCATGTACCTCTGAAATTTGAAGCACTGTTCACTGTTATTTTCTGGATATCAGAACTGTGGGCGTGATGTGGCTTGGTGGGCGTGCCTTGGTGGGCATGGCAGGGGAAGGATACTGCAAAATCTCCATTCCAGGGGGAAGGATACTGTAAAATCTCCATTTCCACCCCACCCCACTAACCTGCTTTCCAGCTCCATGTGCAGGGCAACAAAAGAAAACCCAGCCGATCAGCAGGGACTCGACCAGCTGGGATTTGGGAAGCAGTGAATAGTTGAGGGCGGGGCCAGTCAGAAGTGGTATTTGCCGATTCTCCGAACTACTCAAAATTTCCGCTACTGTTTCTCCAGAACCGGTCAGAACCAGCTGAATACCACCTCTGATTCTGAGCCAGCAGTATATGGACTGTACTGCTTCTGTCAGGACATCAGGTTTGTGTCCCTTCTAAACACATTGGGTAAAGCTGCTAAAACAGTCCAGGTAATTTTTGACTTACAAGCAAATTGGCACCAGAATTTCTATTGCTAAGCAGGATAGTTGTTATGTAAGTCACGCCTGACTGTACAACCTTGTTTGCAATTGCTGTAAAGCAAATCATTGCAGTTGTTAAGTAAATCACATGGCCATTAAGCAAATCCAGCTTCTCCTATTGACTTTGCTTTCGGAAGCAGATGGGTATGTCACAAACACCAATTATATGATCCTGGGACTCTGCAATTGTCATAAATGCAGGCCTGAATTTTGATCATGTGACCATGGGGGATGCTGCAATGGTTGTGTGAGGACATAAGTTAACTTTTTCAGTGCCATTCTAAGTTTGAATGGTCACTAAACGACCATTCGGGGTTGGGCTAGATGAAGTCCCTTCCAACTCTGTTAATCTGTTAAAATGTTGATATATATATATGATGCAATACAATACAAGGGCCTAGTTGCTCAGCAGACTAATAGCATTGTGATTAACACCAGCTGTCTGTAATTACTGTAAGTTTGAATCTCACCAGGCTCAAGGTTGACTCAGCCTTCCATCCTTTCTAAGGTAGGTAAAATGAGGAGCCAGTTTGTGGGGGCAATAAACTGACATTGTATAAATATACAAAAGTATGAAGGCTATTGCTTAACACATTGTAAGCCGCTCTGAGTCTCCGGAGAAGGGCGGCATATAAATCAATTTTTTTTAAAAAAATAATTAGACCTCTGGGGAAGAAATGGTAAACTATGATGGTTCTGCTTTCCAGTTTTGAGACTAGAAACTGGGAGACTGTGAGTTCTAGTCCTGCCTTGGGCATGATGCTAGCTGGGTGACCCTGGGCCAGTCACTCCCTCTCTCTCTCTCTCTCTCTCTCTCTCTCTCTCTCTCTCTCTCTCTCTCTCTCCCTCCCTCCCTCCCTCCCTCCCTCCCTCCCTCTCTCTCTCTCTCTCTCTCTCTCTCTCAACTGTAGGAAAAAGACAATGGCAAACCTTTCATTAAGAAAATTGCATGGACCTGCCAGGCAGTTGACAGGAGTCCAAAATGTCTTGAAGGGATTAAAAAACATGTAACATTTTTTTCTTTTGTCACCTCTTTAAGAGCCGTTTCAGTTTTTCTTTCATGTGGATCTGATACAAGAAAGCCCTGAAATTCTGCAAAATTGCCCATGGGAAACAGCTAATGAAATTAGTTTCTGTTCAGGTTCAGAGCGAACATGCTGAAGGTCAGGAAATCCTTTGATCTGGAAGTTCCTATATGGCTGATGAGTATTAAACATTACTTTTGGTGTGTATTTTACAACTCCAAATGTGGTTTCTTCCTCAGCCTTACAAATGTGTTTATGGGCTTTTCTGTGTCTTAGTGCAAAGCATCCAGACAATATCAATTTGCACATCACATTTCAAGCATTCCTTTAAACCAAAAAGGAAGTTATTTTGTTAAAGGTTGCATTACCTTAGAGGTAATCCGTAGAAAGCCATTCGTCACTGGAGGACAGCATCATGATACATGGTAGTTGAGTCATTCTTCACCAGCCATTCTTCATGTCTCTCTTGACCAGGAAGAAAGACAAGTTTGGGGGCGTATTTTTGTTTCTCACTTGGTGCAGTAAGAAAAAAAGAGGTGCTGCTATTTCCATGTCCAGTAATTATTGTTGTCCAATTGAACCACAGTGGTGCAGTGGTTTGAGTGCAGTACTTCAGGCTACTTCTGCTGACTGCCGGCTGCCTGCAATTTGGCAGTTCAAATCTCACTAGGCTCAAGGTTGACTCAGCCTTCCATCCTTCCGAAATAGGTAAAATGAGGACCCAGATTGTTGGGGCTAATATTCTGACACTGTAAACCACTTAGAAAGGGCTGTAAAGCACTGTAAAGTAGTATATAAGTAAATGCTATTGCTAAGTGCTAATTGATCAGCAAATAATAAAGAGAAGCATCACTATAATAAATGTCTTTAGAGAATATGCAACAAATACAGTTGCATATTCAATTTACTGAATTGAATACAGTAACAAATTCAATTTACTGAACTGCCCAATTATGGTCATATATCGGGATGAGCATAAATTGAATCACCCAGATGACTGATCCAATTTTATATAGTGCTTATTAAGCGAACCAAAGCTTTTCTGTTGGCTAGTTTTGCCAAAAACTGGAAGTAAAGGATGCTGCAAAGAGCCATAAATGTGGGCTGATTGCCGAGGACCCAGAATGCAGTTATGTGACCTTGGGGACGGGATTGGAATTTGGAATCCAGATCATAAATCCACTATAACTTTGCTCTTCCAGTGAAAAGATAGCCAACTGATGACACACCCAGGGAGAGATCCAGGCTGCTGGTGGTTGTCAGGGATTTGGGAAAACCTCTAGCTAAGATTCTGTGCGGTTCGGAGAATCCCCAAATCCCACTCCTGGCTGGCCCTGCCCACTCCTGCCCACCCCTGCCAGGAGTTCTCATATGGCCCATTTTGGATGTAGGTAAGTGCAGGGTGCATGTGGAGGCTCGGAGACGGCAAAAAAAGAGCCTACCGGAAGTTTGGCCTCCGGAGCCTGGGGAGGGCAAAAACGCCTACCCCCCATTGTGGTGCAGGAGGCCAACTAGGCCATGCCCACCAATGGACACGCCCACCCAGCAAACGGGCAGAGAACCCCTTGCTAAAATTTTTGAAGCCCACCCCTGGAGAGATCCCTGGGGCTCCCTGATCCCTGGGTTTTTCTCTGGACTGTCACTTTTCCAACTTACCAACAGAAGTAACTGGCATTCTTTTAGTATATATGACTTTCTTGGGTTAGGAAGAATCCTACAATCATCCCACAAGATCCTTCATACAGCAATGGTTTGCACGTAGCTCCAGAAGCTGTGCTTCTAGGCAACCTGCCAGCTGGCAGCTGGGGACAGGACTGCAATCATTTCATTGTTGAAAAAGCAGCCATTTTAGAATTTATTTTTCAAACGGACAGTAAGTTGTGCTTTTCATTTCTTAATCATTTTAAAAACTGTTAATCTTTATTAAGCTAAGAGAGGCTCTCTTTAGCCACAGCCTGTTATTCCTTTTTGAAGATCTGCACCATTTTGGGGATTTCTTCACTGTTAAACAACAAGGAAGAAAGCTACTTGTAGGCAAGCTAAAATAAGGAAGTGTGAACTATCTTTTTTAAAACAAATTGATGGAGACATATAAGGGTGGAAAGTTGTGGTACAAGTTTACTATTTTTAAGTTATGTGTAGCTTGGTCTGCTTTGCTGTGAGTTGCCCAAACTTTCCAATTTTTATGAATCCTGATTTGCCAGCAATTTTTAAGTGACTTACAAAAAAAGCTATTCTTTGACTAAAGAGAAAGTTGAGAAGATGGAGAAGCAAATTATTAGAGATGTCTTCGAAAAATTCTTAAATGAAGTCTACCCGTTCGTAGACCAGTTATGCACCAAATATATTTTTTAAAAAACTACTCAAACTATTTAAGAGATGCAATTACGTGCAGAAAGTTACCAAACCACCAAGGCAATTTCACAGTAGCTGACAATGTAAAGGAGTCAATTGCAATTTTGGAATATATACATGACACCAATCTTTATTATGATGGTTTAAATATAAACCTCCCAACACAAGTGAAAGAAGAGCTCCAAGAAAATCTGCAACTTTCAAAAGGACAAGTTTGGGATTTTTTCTTCATGGACACTAAGAAGGTTGAGAAATCCTTGAGAAAAAGAGAAGTTTATAACTACTTGACAAAGATTCCAGAGACAAAAAAGATTTTATTCTATGAAGATAAACTGGAGGGAGTGACTTAAATTTAACGAGCCATTTGGAATTTATTGATCTGATATTTGTCAACTCCAGTGTGCTGTCGGCATGGAGCTGCCATTCATGGAGGGAGGAACGTACAAACCTCGTTTCAGCCCAGCATCTGCGTCGTCGAGCCTCCCAGGAACTGATAGGATTGACAGGAGGGAATAGCTGGGGGATGACATCATCATGACCAGCCGGAAATAACAAGGGGATTAACTGTTTAGATGCAGGTTGTAAATACTCAAGTGAATTAACTGTTTAGATGCTGGTTGTAAATACTCAAGAATTACACATAAACCAACTTTCGTGTCACATGGGAGGGAGCAGCGTGCGTGATTGGTTGGTTGGTGATAACTAATGGATAAATGGTGGTGGGGAGCACAGGGCAGTAGCCCTAACAAGATTTTTATCTGTGATTGTCAGTGAGTGCCAAGAAGTGATCAAACCAAGGTAGTAGCCATCCAGGTTTGTCTCCTCTTATTTCCTTCTGTTTGGAACCTAACAATATTTGTAATTGAAAGAAAGTTTTAATGTAAAATGGGTTTGAAAATGCTAAATATAATGCTTAAGTAATTCCTAAAGCTTGTAAAATATTACTGAAAATGTATTTGAAAGTAAGTAAACTTTATTCTTTTTCATTAAAACTTTTTTAAAAAATTCATGGACTCAAGGCAAGATGACTATTGTGCCTAATGGATAAATTTGTGCTGAACAAATGCACACACAGAGAGACACAGGCACAGAAAGTACTTATTTTGGCTCAAATTTAGCACTGGGAATGCCATTAAAGAATTACATTCTGAGTCTAGGGGTATTCATAGGTTATGGTAGCAAGAGTCAAGATGGCAGCCACAATTGTGTGATCAAAGCTCAATCTGTTTTTATGTGCACTACACATAGTGTCACCTTGACTCTTTTCAACCACAACCTGTGCTTATTCCTGATGAGGAATAATAACTAGCTACCACTCTCTTTACTTCTATCCCTTATTTTCATTATCCACTAATTTGGTCTTCAAGTCTATTCTTATATTGATTTATAATTTTGCTGTCTTTCTGAAATCTGGTCTTTTTTCTCTCTCTTTATCGCTCATTTCTTTTCTCTCTCTTGTACCCTTAAACTTTGTTCTGTCAAATCTAAAGTTTGGGAAAGTTGGCGATCTGCTTAGCCTAAAGAAAACAGAAAAAGTCCAAAGCCTTGAAGTGACCAAATAGCTCAAGAGAACAGAGTTTCCCAACTTTATGTATCCTGGGCAGAATAGCAAGAAATTAAAGGAAGCTTTCATTGGTTCGTCTTCCGGCTTACTACAAGCTCCAATGATGGATGGATGAGAAAGAGAGGTGGTCCAGAAGATTGTAGATGTGTCAGGCATGGATGAATAAGAAGCAGAATTGCCTCTTTCTGCTGCTCAGATTAAAACCAAATTAAAAACCAAAGGACGATGTCGTATTTCTCACCTTGTTTGGGATGTACAATCCTCAGCCTGTGGCGATTTTCACTTTTCCTTTTCTAATAGTTTAAATCAATTTAGCTGAAGGATTGCTTTCCCCAAAGTCATAGTTCCCCAGTTCCTAATAATAGCTTTTTAATTTAGATGCTAGTCAGGAATAATATATGCAGTCACATACATACTCCAAATCATTCAGAGGAAAAAAAAATCTAGTTGCCCATGATGTTGCTTCTTCTAAACAAAATGAATTGTAAAAATTTTCCCCAAATCCCCCACCATTTGGAAAAGGAATTTTTTAATATTTTTTAATCTTGCCCCTAAATTTTGTAGGGTATCCGTTGAAGGAGACTTGCTGAAGTTTTTTTTGCAACAAAGCAATGAATGACTTAACAGAAAAAATGCTTAAGTTCATTTGGACATTTCATTCAAGGCCAAAAGGTTATGAGTCTGAATTAGTCTCTGGAGTCTTTTTATTATTTGAGTGTTTCCTACATACATTATTCTCTCTTTCTCTTTCTCTTTCTCTTTCTCTTTCTTTTTCTCTTTCTCTTCTTTTTCTTTTCTTTTCTTTTCTTTTGTTCTTCTTCTCTTCCTCCTCCTCCTCTATCTATCACCTATCATCTATCTATCTATCTATCTATCTATCTATCTATCTATCTATCTATCTATCCATCCATCCATCCATCCATCCATCTATCTATCTATCTATCTATCTATCTATCTATCTATCTATCTATCTCTCCCCCCCCTCTTCTATCATCTATCTATCTACCATGTTTTCCTGAAATTAAGACCCTGTCTTATATTTTTTTGAACCTTGAAATAAGCGCTTGGCCTTATTGCCATGCGCTCAAAAGCCCGATTGGGCTTATTATCAGGGGATGTCTTATTGTACGGGAAACAGGGTATCTATCTTCTTTTCTATGCTTTTTTGCTGCACCTGTTGAAATCTCTGAGCGCAACCCCTTTGGAACTGCTTACTGCCCATGCAAAGGTAATATTGGTGTAACTTCCCTTATCTTCCTTTGGAATACCAACCCCAGAGGGAAGTTAGTGTGCAACCAATTGAACGCATCTGGGGCTATTAAATTTACTTGTGCTTTTTCCTAAGTAGCTTTGCTTTCTGAACGGCCATTAAGAGTTTATTTTCTGGTCAGGTGCACTATTGATTATTCGGCACCGAAGCTATTTTTTCCTGATTAGGTTCCCAAACTTTTCTTTGCCTCAATTTTCCTCAGTTGCACAAGCTGGACATAATTATGCTTTGTTGCTTAGCAACCGTTCTGTTCCTGTAGCAATAATAGTAATAATGGCCGGGCATCCAATATGCTGCCTGCTGCTGGACATTGAGTGCCCTTCCTTCAACTGCCTCACTAGACAGACTCACAAAGACAGGCATTTTTGTCTTTAGATGAATAAAGAGAGAATTGCTCTTAACAAGATTGGACTGAAATGCACTTTTAAAAATGGTTCCTTGAGGCCTGGTTTTCTCTCCTGTGGAATGAGGAGGGAAAGGAATATGGAGTAATTTAGATCCTTGGCACTACATTTGACAAGCTGCCTGTCCTTTTTTTTTTTTATTTTTACGTCTAAGAAAGAGAAAAGTTCTTTCCAGTTAAAACAGATGATTCATTTTATTGTGCCCCGTTAAAAGATAATAAAAGTTTAAAAAGAAAATAGACTGTGCTCTAAAAGAATCTTTTTAGATCTTCTAGAATCTAGATCCTTCTTGTGGCCTTTTGTTTTTATTTCTCCTTTTGACTGTGACTGTGATCTTTCTTCCCATTAAAATGAAAATGAAAAAATAATCACCCAGGATAATTTTGATGGTATTGTGAGGTCTACTGAAGAAAGGAAGGAAGGAAGGAAGGAAGGAAGGAAGGAAGGAAGGAAGGAAGGAAGGAAAGAAAGAGGAAAGAAAAGAAAGAAAGAAAAAAGAAAGGAAGGAAGGAAAGAAAGAAAGAAAGAAAGAAAGAAAGAAAGAAAAGAAAAGAAAAGAAAAGAAAAACTTCCAATAAAATCCTATAAACAGAATGATCTTTTGGAAGAAAAGGTCTTGTCCATTTTCACATGGAGAACATTTATTCTGGTCTAATCAATGAAATGACTTACAAATGCCCTGTCACCCTTATGCCATGTCACAACACACAATGATGGAGCTACATATTTTGTTGGTTGTATTGCTTTTAACCCCTTTTTTCTCAAGTGTCAGATCTAAGCCCCAGAGAGGACACAATGAGATCCACTTGAGTCCAATTCTTTATTTGCTTATACCTAATAGACAGAATCTTGCCACACTAAAGCTCTAAACTTCTAACCTACAAATATATCCTGGAAGATTTTAGGGTGTGCCTACCTTGAACCTTTTCCTCTCCCACCATCCAGTTCAGGACTGCACAATCTCTTGTCTGGAGCCTTTCTTTGGAATGTGGGGCCTCCTCACTGGGAAGCTTCAGTTTTACTCCTTCTTTTCTTTCAGTCACAAATTTCATCACACCAGTGAGAGTTTAGATTTCTACTAGGGATGCTAGTGAGTGCAGGTAGAGGTAGCTAAAAGAGCCTCCATAGGCAAGCTACATTCCTAGATGAAGAAAAAGGTATTTATTCAGTGTCCAAATCTATCATCTGTCTCATTATTCCCTCTCTTTGGTTACCGCATAGCAATAGCAATAGTACTTAGACTTATATACCACTCCATGATGCTTTACAGTGTTGTCTAAGCGATTTACAAAGTCAGTGTACTGGTCCCAACAATCTGGGCCCTCGTTTTACTGACTTCTGAAGGATGGAAGCCTGAGTCAGCTTTGAGCCGGTCAGGATTGAATTGCTGGCAGTCGGCAGAATTAGCCTGCAATACTGCATTCTAAACACTGTGCTCTTTACATAGCAAATCATTTGTACATAATACACGCTATGCAAAGATACTGTTGAAACAAAGTCTGGATACTTCAATACCACTACCTTGAACATGGCCTCATATTGCAACATAACAGCAAAGCATTTTGTTGGCAAACTGCACAGTCCTAATCTTATGGCTGGTGCTTGAGACCAGTTTCAAGTGATTCAGGTTCTAAATATTAGCCACATCCGTAAATTATAAAATGCCAGGAATTAATCTTATATGCACAATGATTCAAAGGCCAGACGACTAGATTCTGCTTGAACACTGTAAACCCTAATTTTGCTGTGACATAACATTCCAAATGGGAAAAAAAAGTATTTATGAAGAGTATTAAAATGTAATGTTGAGAAAAAACTAATTAAGCTTTGGGATATACAGTAGTTCCTGAGTGATAATTATTAACCATTCAGTTTATAAAAGGCATCTTACTGTTCTTTCCAATCAGACTTCAGAAATTAGAAAGCCTAGGGGGAAAAATGAGAATGGGTTTTCTTGTCAATCGTCTCTGTTGTTTGACTTCAGGGTTCATCGTTTACAGCAAACAACTGATTCTGTTCCAATAACTATTGTTTTTTGGTTCTCACCTCAAATCACAATTTCAAGCACCAATGAATGAACTTCGGTTTTATAGCCATTAAAAAAAGAAGACTCAGTAACCTGAAATTTCCTTAACACTGATTTTAACAAAACAGTAAAGCTAAGAAACAAAGAATAGAATAGAATAGAATAGAATAGAATAGAATAGAATAGAATAGAATAGAATAGAATAGAATAGAATAGAATAGAATAGAATATTCTTTATTGGCCAAGTGTGATTGGACACACAAGGAATTTGTGTTTAGTGCATATGCTCTCAGTGTACATAAAAGGACAAGATACATTCGTCAAGAATCATAAGGTACAACACTTAATGATAGTCATAGGGTACAAATAAACAATCAGGAAACAATCCATATCAATATAAATCGTAACGATACAAGCAATAAAGTCATAGTCATGCAGTCATAAGTGGGAGGAGATGAGTGATAGGAACAATGAGAAGACTAATAGTAATGCAGCCTTAGTGAATAGTTTGACAGTGTTGAGGGAATTATTTGTTTAGCAGAGTGATGGCATTTGGGAAAAAAACTGTTCTTGTGTCTAGTAGTCTTGGTGTGCAGTGCTCTATAGCATCTTTTTGAGGATAGGAGTTGAAACAATAACGAAGGGAAGGAAGAAGGTAAGGCCTTTGATAAACCTTATTCCCAAGTAAATAAGCATAAGAATAACACTCAAATTTTCCTTCTTGAGTGATACGATCAACATTACTTCTCTCAACAGCTGTAAGCATTATTGTGTTTTAAAACCAGTGGAGACCAATGGCGTAATCATTTACAAATAAAATAACTTCCAGGCAATCAAAACATTTTTTCTACTCCGAGAGAGAATTCCTTGTATCTATTAAATAATAATAATTGGGGAAAAAAAGTTTCTTTTAAGCACACAGAGAGAAGAATAGAGAACGAGAAAAAGAAACGCAAAATTAGTCTGTGATTTAGCCTCCTGCTTTCTTTTTCAGTGTCTGTAATTGGTTGCGTGGTACAGGATGTTTTCAGATGGTTATATGTAACGTGACTGAAGAAACAACATCTAATAAATGAGACATCTTTCCCAGAAGATTTCCCATCAGCTTCTCTAAAGACTGAACTGTAGATGCCTTTCTGTTTGCTTGCAACAGCTATGAGTCCAAATAAACAGATATCAACAAAGCAACAGATATTTATGGCAAAAAGGAAGACTTTCAGAAAGATTACAGCAAGCAATATTGTGTTTTGTTGTAGGAAGAAAAGTATGATAACAGTAACGAAGAAGTAGTAATTTTCATGAGGGATTTTTAGCTTTGGGCGATGCAGTGCCTCAGTGATTAAGACACTGGGCTTGTCAGCTGGAAAGTTGGCAACCCAGATTCGAGACCCAAGTGTCACGAGATGGGGTGACTTTCCATCCTGGCCCCAGCTCCGGCCAACCTAACAGTTCAAAAGCATGCAAATTGCAAGCAGATAAATAGATATCACTATGGTGGGAAGGTAACAGTGCTCCTTGACATCATACTGGTCACATGGCCATGGAAATGTTTTGGGACAGTGTTGGCTCAAAGGCCTTGAAACAGAGATGAGCACCTCCCCCTAAAGTTGGAAATGACTATTGGAGTAAAATAAGAAGAGAGTCCTTTTTTTTTTAAAAGCTTTGGAGTATGTCATTAATTTATGGCTGGGGAGGATAGGATAGTTTTTCCCTTCTTTTTAAGATGATGTCATTGGGATTCCTCCTCATTTCATTCTCACAAGAAAACTATAGCTTGAAAGTCTGTAGAGAGTTGTGGTGGAGCCTAGCAAAAGTAGTCATAAATTTGTCATATCAGTCATACTGTTTGTTGAAGAGTTATTTTGCTAATTTCTCAGGATTGTTTCAAATGAAATCTATCAGCCTGAAGCAAAGAAAGATAATGTGTAATTCATACTTAATCTGGCCCCAAAGGACAACTTGTTTACATAGTCTATGAGACCAGTCGCCCTAGCTACATTTCATTCATTCGTTCATTCATTCATTCATTCATTCATTCATTCATTCATTCATATAGTACATTTCCAAGTCTATATAGTAAGTACTCAGAGTATCTTTGACTAAAACTGCCCATGTAAAACATTAAATAAAATTTAACTATATTACATTGTTTTAGTTCATCTCTGAACTAAGTGCCATGATCTCCATTTTTGTTATTTAAAAATGCAAAAGAAAAAGAAAAAAGGATTACTAAAAATGTATATATATATTTAATGTCCTCTTTATCATACTCAGACATAATGTGCAACATTTGGACATTTTATATCACTGATTTCAATTCTTTAGTCAGCCTTTTTACTCTTAAAAATCATACTCTAGATACCTATATTTTCCTAGCTTCATAATATATATGGAAGTCATTCATTCTAAGTTAAATTTTATTAGATTTTTGTTGTTGATATATGTTAGATTTTCCATTATTGCATATTCTCCATGCTTTAAATTGCCAGTCTTTCCCATGTCTTTTCCAAAGAAAATTTATTCTTGCTACCATAAATAACTATCTTTGTAAACTGTTGTTTTTCTTATTGTTGTAGTTGATGTTGCACTGGATGTATGCCTAGTAAGAAAAAATCATGGCTTCATTTTAAATTTGATTTCTAAAATTCTCTGAATAGGGTGGTATATTTCTTTTCAATAGTTCTGAGGTTTTTGTTTTATTATTATTTGTCCGCATATGTGGTAAAATGTTCCTTCTGTCTCATGGAATTTCCAACATCTATTACTATATTATTTGTTATCGTGCAATTATTGATGTAGTTAGGGCTACATCTAAAAAATATTTTTTATCAGTTTTCTCTTAAGGGATAACTTAGGATATTTTTTTTATAGATTGGTTCCATAATTCTTCCCATTGTTATTATCTGACTGTTATTTGAATGTGTTGCATCCATTTTATCATGCAATTTTTTATTTCTTCTACCTTGGTGTTATATCTCAACAGGAGTCTATATATGTACTAGCTGGTGGTCTTTATTCTGTATGAGCATATTAAATTCTGTCATTTTTATTAGAAGCCCTTTCATTTTGAAAGTCAATTTTTATACTTCCAGCAATCTTCCGGGTGCGCTTGGTTCTCACCTTTAAAGTGCTCCATGGCTTAGGGCCAGGGTATTTACAAGACCGCCTTCTGCTACCGATAACCTCCCACCGGCCAATACGCTCTCACAGAGAGGGCCTCCTCAGGGTGCCATCGGTCAAGCAATGTTGGCTGGTGGCCCCCAGGGGGAGAGCCTTCTCTGTGGGAGCACCCGCCCTCTGGAACGAGCTACCTCCCGGAATACAGCTGATTCCGGATCTCCGCACTTTCTGTAAGGCCCTGAAGACGTTTCTATTTCAGCAAGCCGGCCTGGCCTGAATAGGTTTTATGGGTTAGTTTTTAATTGTATTGCCAGGGGTTTTAAATTGGGGCGGCCATTTAATTTAATTTATTTTTAATTATTTTAACTTTTATATTGTATGTTATTTTAATTCTCGGCTGTTCACTGCCCTGAGTCCCTTCGGGGAGAAGGGCGGGATATAAATTTAATAAATAAAATAAAATAAATAAAAATAAAAATAAATCTCCAGGAACATCAGCCATGGGTTGTTCTAGGCTTTGCCAAACAGATCTTGGCATGTCTTTGGTCTCTTCATGAAGTCTAAATGGCTCACATCTGCATATGTAATTTCACTTTTCTTGCTTAGTTATCGCTGACATGAAAAGCATTTGAAGGTAAGGCTAATAATGACATTAGGGTTAAATGGACATTGGATTTTATTATAGATTTAGTTGTCATGTATTATTTTAAACTAGAAGTCTTAAGTGTATATATACGGAGTGCTTTTAGTTGTTTCTAGTCTAAGACTGTAATAATAAAAATTGACATTGACATTGACATTGACATTAGGGGCTGTGATGGCTCAGGGGTTAAAGATGCTGAGCTTGCCAGCTGGAAAGCTGTTAGTCCAGGTTCCAGAACAAAGCACCACGCAACGGGGAGAGCTCTCAGTTCAGAAGTATGCAATTGCGAGTAGAAAAACAGATACCACTCCAGTGGGAGGGTAACAGTGTTCCATGCACCTCAGTCAGTGGTGGGTTGCTCCCGGTTCTGTCCGGTTCTATAGAACCAGTAGTAAAACTGGTGGGAGGCTCCGCCCACCTGGCACGACATCATTATTGGTGATCTGCGCACATGCAGAAGCGATCCCGCTGCGAACTGGTATTAAAGGTAAGTGGAACCCAACCCTGGCTTCAGTGCCAGATGACCACAGAAATGCCTTCGGACAATGCTAGCTCCCTCAGGTAAGACACGGAGATGAGCATTGCCCCCTGGAGTTGGATGCAACTGGATGGGAAAATATTTACCTTTACCAGCAATGACATTGTTGGATTTATTATTTATTATTTTTCTCATAACTCTCAAGACTGGAAAAAGAACGGCTGATTTTCCATTGACTAAAAATGTTAGGAGAAAAAGAACTACAATTAATATTTTACGAGAAGAGTCCTCCATTCCTCTCACAGCAATAAAATACCTTATGCCACCAGACTCCAAATGTTGGGCTTAGACAACTTAGAACTATGCCGACTTCAGTCTGACCTAAGCATAGTACATAAAACTATCTGCCACAATGTCCTTCCTGTCAATGACTACTTCAGCTTCAACCACAACAATACACGAGCAAATAATAGATACAAACTTAAGGTAAACTGTTCCAAACTCGATTGCAGAAAATATGACTTCAGTAACAGAGTGGCCAATGCCTAGAATGCACTACCTGACTCTGTAGTTTCTTCCCCAAACCCCCAAAACTTTAACCTTAAACTGTCTACTGTTGACCTCACCCCATTCCTAAGAGGTCTGTAAGGGGCGTGCATAAGGGCACCAGTGTGCCTACCGTCCCTGTCCTAATATTCCTTTTTACTTACTCTTTTCATGTATTCAAATTACATTTATACTTTTACCTGTTATCTTATATATGCTTGACAAAATAAACTTATGATTAATATCTTGGAGCAGACATATAGGATTTGATCTCAATGTCCTCCAATAGGCTGCTCTGTTTATGTACAGAATATATCATCTCAGTGAAACAACTTATCTATGTATAACAAGTACTCCTGCACTTATGACAAATGACTGATCAAAGTTATGACAGACATCCCCAGGGCTATTTATACCTCCAGTTTGAAATTCTGATATTTGCACCCTCCCATGCTGTCACAATTTGGGCACTGAGCAACTGGCCATGATTTACACCTGTTTGCAGCATCTGTAGTCATGTCACCGCAATTTACCTTTTTTTTTTTTTTTTGCTGTAAACATACATTTAATTCCAGTTTACAGCAAAAGAGCATCCATTGCACAAAATGGATTCATTTATCAACCATTGCCAAAAAAGGTGTAAAATCAGGCACTGTCTCATGGTGGCCTGCTTAACAAATGGCATGACTTATGACCATAATTCCAGGTTCAATTATGGTTGCAAGTTGAGGCCTACCTGTATGGCTCTGTAAAGCAGCTTATCTATCAACTATATCGACTGTTGTTTGTGAAGCTTTTGACATAGACAGGTTCCTGAATATGTATCTAAGTTTCAGGAGAATAACCAGGAGTGGGCTTCAAAAATTTTAGCAAGGGGTTCTCTGCCTAGTTGCTGGGTGAGTGTGGCCATGGTGGACGTGGCCTAGTTGGCTTCCTGCACCACGGCAGAGGGGAGCTTTTGCCCTCCCCGGGCTCCGGATGCACTCCTTGAGCCTCTGGGAGGGCAAAAATGGCCTTCCCTGGCCCTCTGGAACTTCTGGTAGCCCGTTTTTTGCCCGAGCCTCTGCATGCACCCTGCCCTTACCTACATCCAAAACAGGCTGCATGGGGACTCCTGGGAGGGGCAGAGTGGGACCAGCCAGGAGTGAGATTTGGGGGTTCCCCGAACTGCACAGAATCTTAGCTAGAGGTTCTCCTGAACCCGAGAACCTCCAGCAGCGCACCCCTGAGAATAACTTTCATTGGTGTACTTAGAGTGATTTGAAAATGAGAATGTTGGCACCATCTTTTACTTTGAACCATCTGTACTTACATTGTGTGGGTAGGATTAGCAGATACATTACAAATTTTTTCATTCTTTACTATTACAGCTGCTTTCCTGTGCATAATACTTTTTGTCACAGCTTGATGGAAACAAAGAATGATGCAGTAAGACCTGTGGCATTACACATTCAAACCTGACTATTGATCAATATTTATTTCAACTTGATCATCAAAAGCTCAAAATCATATACGGAGAGAAACTAGTTTTCATTCCCTCTGTAAAATGAATTCATAAGACTTTTCTGTAACTGTAATGTACTTTTTCTCCTGCTGTAATAAGTCAATCTATTGTAGATCTCCTTCTAATCTGACACAGATATTCCTCAGCAGTATTCAGAAAATAGCTGATTAAGTTTTGTATTTGCTTACTACTTAATTAAAGCTGATTTTTCAACACTTTTTCAGCTATTAAATTGTGTATATCCATAGCCTCAAGTATTCCGTCTTATCTCTTCGATAGCAGCTTTTCTCCTCTAATCTCTGTAACTATTATTTTCTGCTATGAAAGTTAGTTTTTTCATTCACTTTTTATGTTGATTTTTTTCCATGTTTTATCCACTGGGATATCTTCTAACATATAGGGTTTTTTTTTTTCTTTAATCTTTCTTGACAATTCATATTCTCCTGCTATTTCTGCTTTTCTTATCATTAAAAAAATGATTATGTTTTTCTACTAACAGTGCATTCCAACAAACTTTCCAATTGTATATATTTAAATAGCCATTTATTTCCCTGCTAATATATATCAGGGCTCCAGAATGGTAAGTCTGTTTTATTTGCAGTGTTATATGTTTAGTGTAATAGTGAAGCATGGACATTTTGCTTCTCTTCTCGATCTGTAGAATCAGAGAATATGGCAGATGGTATATACCACAGCATAGCATCATCATAGTTAGATTAATACTGGAAAGAACTCACTTTACGCTTACACTTTCAGACCTGAAAACCATTGGGAAATTGATATCCCAAAAAATTGATTCTACCCATTGTGCAGCACACATACCGAGTTGGAGATTACAAAAGACTTTACAGGTAGTTCTTGACTTACAACCACAACTGAGCTCAAAATTTCTGTTGATGAGTGAGACATTTATTAAGTGAGTTTTGCCCCATTTTTGCGACCTTTCTTGCCACAGTTATTAAAGGAATCACTGCAGTTGTTAATAACACAGTTGTTGAGTTAATCTGGTTTCCCCATTGACTTTGCTTATCAAAAAGTGATCACATGACCCTGGGACACTGAAATCATCATAAATATGAGTTAGTTGCCAAGCATCTGAATTCTGATCACATGACCATGGGGATGCTGCAATGGTCCTAAGTGTGAAAAATGGTTATAAGTCATTTTTTTCAGTGCCGTTGTAATTTTGAACGGTCACTAAATGAACTGTTGTAAGTAGAGGACTACCTGTACTCTACATAGAAAAAGGACACAGAGGGATCACTCCCAGTAGGCCTGTCTAAGGCCATTCCTTCAATAGTATAGTTTTTATAAGTTGCTTTTCCATAAACCCACTGTAAGCCAACTCTCTTTAGGTCATTCCGTGATCTTCTCTCTGTTTAACCAATGTTGCATAGCTAACATCAGTATTATGTAGCAGCAATCAGCACATTTGTCCCTAATTTCCAGTAATAAGCAACATACCATATGGTCACCACCACATTGTTCCCAAGTTATCCATGATATATATGGGGTTCTGGTGTTTCACTTGAGCAAACATTCTTGATTATTCTGCTCAACAATTATATTCTATCTATCTATCTATCTATCTATCTATCTATCTATCTATCTATCTATCATCTATCTATCTATCTATCTATCTATCTATCTATCTCTATATAGCTCTAACTCTAGCTCTAGCTCTAGCTCTAGCACTATATCTGTATTAAAAGGGGGTTAAAGGGGGCACAATGGCTCAGTGGTAAAAGATGCTGAGCCTGTCAGCTGGAGAACTGGCAGCCCAGGTTCGAGACCCAATCTCCAGGCAACAGGGTGAGCTCCTGTTATTTGCCCCAGCTCCAGTCCACCTAGCAGTTCAAAAGCAGGCAAATGTGAGTAGATTAATATGTACCACTTCAGTGGGAAGATAACAGCTTTCCCTATGCCTTTGGTGTATAGTCATGTTGGCCACATGAATGTGGAAAATTGTATTAGAGCAATGCTGTCTTCCTTGGCCAAGAAATGGAGATGAGCACCTTGCCCTAGAGACGGACACAACTGAGAAGGTAACTTTTATATACACACACACAGAGAGAGGGAGGGAGGGAGGGAGGGAGGGAGGTTCCCTTTTCATTCATTGCCTTATCCCATGACTACATTTGGGGATTTCCACTAGAACAAGCATTCCTGAGGGTTTTTACTGACTAAGCTGTTTACTCCTTATGCACTAGCAACTGACTGAAAATAAATAATATCTGTAAATAATAATTCCCCACAGAGACTAAGGTTTTAGGGGAAGGGATCTTTTGAACTTTCCTTCAGGTCAGTTGCCATCACTCCATCAAGTCTGCTGAACAATTTTTCCATGATTAGTAGGAATGGAGACAACGAAAACTATTCTGACTCCTCTGGGCGAAAGGTATGATATAGAAATGTCTTACTTTATTTCATAAATATCCTGAGCTTCTAGAAGTGACAAGATCAGATTCATGAATGCAGAAACCAGGGGTTGTCCTCCAGGTATTGGAAAACTTTGATCATGCTGGCTTAGGTTGCTATGAAATTTAGTAATACCTGCAGGGCTAGAGATTCCTCAGCAATGTAACATAAAGCCCCTTCGTTTGTCCATGTAGCCTAGAGAGAGCTCCTAACATTTCAAGATCACACACTGCTGAAAATCAATGCCACTGCATGCCACACAGATCCTTTTTGTTCAAAATTTGGAGAGGCAATGAGAGCGGAACGCCCTGGGAGGCTTTCATTTATCATCATTAAAGCAGCTCTCAAAGCCAGAAATGGCTGCTTAGACATCTTTTTTCCTCCATCTTTTTCATCATTTAAGAATAAGAAGGGGAATAGAAGGCTTCTAAGAAAGGTACAAACTTCTTTCAAAGTTCTCCCATCCTGGTCCTTAACCTCCCCAATGTTGAAAAATGTCCCCCAATGAATCCTAAGATTGTGATTTAGGTTGCTTGGGGGAGACCTTAGAAGTTTTAAGAAGAACTGGTTCACCTTCCTGTGAATCCAGCAAACTATTTCTGTGCCCTTCTGAAAGATCAGGAAGTCGAACTGTAGCCCTCAGTCTCAAACATTCCAATCCAAATAGAGATGAAAATGACCTTGGAGGCCTTCTAATCCAACTCGCTGCTCAAGCAGGAGAGACTGTATCATTGCAAACAAGTGACTGACTGTCCAGTGTCTTCTTAAAAACCTCTAGCAATGAAGCACTCACAACTTCTGAAGGCAAGCTGTTCTACTGGTTAATTTTTCTGACTGTTAGGAAGTTTCTCCTTAATTCCAGGTTGCTTCTCTCCTTGGTTAGTTTATACCCATTGTTTCTTGGCTTGCCTTCTGGTGCTTTGAAAAATAAGTTGTCCCCCTCTTCTTTGTGTCAGCCCCTCAAATATTGGTATACCGTTGTCATGTCATCCCTAGTCCTTCTTTTCTCTAGACTAGCCATACCCAGTTCCTGCAATCGTTCTTCATATGCTTTAGTCACCAGGTCATCTTAGTTGCTCTTCTCTGCATTTTTTCCAAAGTCTCAACATCTTTTTAGTAACATGGTGACCAAAACAGGATGCAGAATTGCTCACCTAGATCTAGCTTAGTCGTGTTTATTTGAATGTAGATTCTCCCCAAGGTTTTAGGAAGACATTAGTCTTAATTCTACTATTGGGAGATCCAGTATAAATTATTGCATCTATGTTTGTCTGTGGGCAAAAGTGCAAGCTAAATATTTATGAAAATCTCTCTTTTTCTTGATATTTTCTTTCTAAGAACATTTTATCATGCAAGTGGAAGCTATGTTATTCATATCTTCATGACCGAAGCCCAACTTTCAACAATTTACATTAGCCTGAATCAATTATAAGCCAGTGAATTAGAAGACCATGAATTTATTTATGTATTACATTTCAATAGCAGCCCATCTCAGTCCAATGGACTGTAATAATGAGTTGGTAATAATGGTGATTATAAATTTGTGGTGAAACAGTTACTCGGCTGTTCACTTGAGTAGATATTAAGGGCCAGAAGAGGAGGGCAGAGTCATAGTTGGCTAGAACCTGGATTGGATAGCTGAGGGGAAGTAAGATTAAGCAAAGAGACAGACATTTTGCATTGTGAATTGCTGGGGCAAACCTAAAATAAAAGAAAATTCCTTCCAGAAGGGATAATATTCTGTGTTAAGACTATTAGGCTAATCAGTAGCAAGAGTAGCGCCCTTGTCTTATTCTTTTGTTATGCACAAGATAACTTTCCTTTTCATAATCGAGGTAAATCTACATTTCATTTTGCTTTTATTGTATGCACAGGATTTGGGGAACAAATAGCTGCAGAATCACAAGGGCATGGAAAAATTCCAGTTTGTCATTCTGTTTTCTGACAGAAGCGACAAGTCAAAGGTTTCAAAGATGCCTACAAAAAGGGATGGAGAAAAAAAATCCATTAATGAGTGTAAAGGAAAGTTATGGATAGACTTCCCAACTTTGTGATGTATAATTCCCCATTTTGAAATACTCTGCAAGGAGTTAGAGCTATTGATTATATACATTCCCTTTTGTTCTTAAGAGGACATACTTTCAGTGCGTCTGTCAGCTATATATTATATTATGAAGTTAATTGGCAAATACCTGTAGGAAAAGAGTAGGCTGAGCTAGAAGGTGGAATTAAACATGTCATTAGTTTTAGACTCATTGTTGCCACAAGTCCAGCCCTTCCCTTGATTTCTTTTGACCCTTATCTAGTGCCAGTTAAACTTTTACAATTAATCGACTAGATTCTTATGTATAATTAGCAGTAATAAACTCTTCTGTGCTTTGAACTCCATGAATGCTCCTGGTAATTTACATCTGACAATACCTGTGATTCTCAATTGGATTGATGTCAAGTCAATAATCAGAGGGTGACCAGCTTAAAGTCCAACAGACTTTTCAAGATACATCTTCAGTATTACTTGTAGGATTTCATACCAGACCATAATATTATTTTCCTATCATTTATCATTTTCCTATCATGCCCTCAAGACGTTATTATTCCAACAAGCTGGGCTGGCCTAAACATGAATTTTAATGGTTGTTTTAGTTTCTTAATAATACCATGGCCAAATTATTTAATATATTTTTAAATTGCTTTTAAATTTTTTGTATATGTGTTGGCTGTGTATCGCCCTGAGTCCTTCAGGAGAAGGGCGGTATAAAAATTTAAATAATAAATAAACAAACAAACAAACAAACAAACAAACTAGATTGATATTCTACATTTCTTCCAAGAGCTCAAAGCAGCATATATAACATTCGTTTCTCTATTTTTTCCTGAAGAACAAGTCTATATGGTAGGCTGAGAAAAAGTGAATGGCCCAGAGTCACCTAGTTAACTTCCATGGCAAACAGTGGACTTCAACCTAAGTTTTTCCCAATGCAAGTCCAACATTGTGACTGCAAGAGCTAACACTCTTTCCAAGTTTCTGCTGGATGAGAAAATCCGTAAGGTTTGGAAACCAGTCAAATAGGTCAAGTTGACTCAATCCAACTTCATACCTAGATTGGAAAAATTAAAAAGATCAGTTAAAATGGTTTTGTTTTGACCATTTTGGAATGAATTTTCAGTGTGCTTGACTTTTATAAATACATTTCTGAGATACATGGTTTAAACACACACATCCATACAGCTTTAGTTTGCAACCTAACAAGGTACCATTTTCAGTGATAGCGTATTATTAGAAGGGTTTGAAGAAAATGAAGCAAAGCCACTTTCCTCAAAGTGTGGAGGACAGGGATTTTCCCGGTTCAGAAGGGATCTGTACACAGTCACATTTTTCCACTCGAACCCCTGGAAGTGCTTGCTATGGATATACATTCAAGAGCCATGATGACACAGTGGTTGGAATGCAGTACTGCAGACTGGTTTTGCTGACTGCCAGAAGTTTGATTCTGACCTGCTCAAGGTTGACTCAGTTTTCCATCCTTCTGTGGTCAGTAAAATGAGGACCCAGATTGTTGGGGGCAATATGCTGACTCTGTAAAACCGCTTAGAGAGGGCTGTAAAACACTGTGAAGCGATGTATAAGTGCAATTGCTAAATGCTACTGCTAAGCGCAGACAATGTGCAGTGCCTAAACCTTCCAGAGGACTCAGCTGCCCAGCTGTCTTGCCCTAGATATTAACCATTTGGCTAATTGTCTCCTTCAATTTCCTAAGATGCTAGCCTTATCTGAAAGGTTACCCTGGTTTGAATGGAGAACTGTAAGCTACCAAATTTGATATTTTCCCTTCTACCTCTTGCCGCTTGACGTTTTACTGAAGAATTAAAAGTTTTTCTTTGCTTCTTTGCTATTTGCTGCATTGCTGTCCTCTCTAACCTTTAAAATGTGTCATAATTCAAAAATGGGCAACTAGATAAATCAATATAACGAATTAATAATTAAAGACAGTTATTGGGACTGAAGCTTAGTAGGGAGGTTTAGAAAGAAGAGTATTTGGAGCCAAGTGTTTCACTCCAGGGAAATGAAAATCTGCTCCAAATTTCTCTAATTAAGGCTGGGATCTGAGTTTTGACAGATTAAGTGAAGTCAAATTATTTGTACTTTTAATTTGCGATTTGAAATTTTCATAAAAGTCCCCAAGGAGTTTGTTTTTATGAATCCACTATCTTTCTAGCGAAGCCCCTTATTATTATTTTTTTCATGCCTTCCTGAGACATCAGTCTCCTTTTTCTTTCCTCCATAGCAACTTTGGTTTGCCTTCAGGAGTTGTGGGTCTCCATCACTGGAGGCTTTTAAGAAGAGACTGGACAGCCACTTGTCTGGAATGGCTTCCCACCTAAGCAAGGGGTTGGCTAGAAGACCTCCAAGGTCCCTTCCAACTCTGATATTCTATTCTATTCTATTCTATTCTATTCTATTCTATTCTATTCTATTCTATTCTATTCTATTCTATTCTATTCTTATTCTAGTCTAGTCTAGTCTAGTCTGGTCTGGTCTGGTCTAGTCTAGTCTAGTCTAGTCTAGTCTACCAATGGACCATCTGTCTCCCTTCAATAGACCCTGTTACGTCTTTTTCTCTTCTCTAAGTCTGCTCTCCTTTTCTTGATTATTTGTGTCACTCATTTTTCCAGATCATTTCCATTCCTCCTTCTCTGTGTCTCTGTCTCTCTCTGTCTCTCTCTGTTTCTCTCTGTCTCTGTCTCTCTCTCTCTTTCCTTTCTTTCCTTTTTCATAGACAGCTAAGATGTAATCTTGCATGGGTTGATATATTGAAACAATCTTGTTCAGCCGCAAATGCAATTGCCTACATTTTCTTTGCAAAGAGTACAAACTGGTGTGTTGAGGAAGAGTAGCAAAAGGCTGTCAGTCTCTCTCCTTGACTTGTAGATGTTGTTTCTGTTTCTTAAACAAAACCTGAAAGTATTTATTTTTAATCTACTGAAGCGTATAGTACAGTGTCAATTCTGAGACACTGCTTAGCTCTTTTGAGAATTGTCCAAAGGTAGTCCAGCTCTAAATATAAAAACTTTATTTACTGCGTGTCTTTCTGGAAAGAAAATAATATGTCCATTTTATTTATATGATTTACACCTGAAAAATATTTTTAAAAAAACAACAGGGAAAGGAGTAAATCCTTAAGAGACTGAACTGGAAGAATTAGATGTAAGTGTTATTATTTTGGCTTTTTAAAAAATTTTAAGTCATAAAAGTCCTTCCAGTTTTTTGATTTGTAATCATTTTCTTGTAACTGATTACAAAAGTTGCAATCCACTGTCCACTTACATATATGCATCACCTCCCCAGTAGGAAAGTTATTGTAATATACTGTATTTACCTGGCAGGGGAGATACCATGGTTTTCCCAGGCTCAAGCTCATCCATTGCTCTCTGGGTGTCCTGACCCCTGCAATTTCCCTAACTGGAACTGTCCAAAGTCACTTAGGTAAGATGGGCAGTGCATAATTTCTATAAACAAACAAACAAATACATGGAAAACAGCACCCTGGGAAGTTTCTCTATTGCAGTTGGAAGAAAAATATTAGATTTATAGAAGTGTCCCTTGCCTTAAGAGTACAATTGGAACAGAATTTTTGTTGTTAAGCAAGATGGTTGAAACGTTTGTCATTGCTCAAGGATATCCAGAGCTATCCAGGGCCTGGATAGCTCAGCAGACTAATGCATTGTAATTTAACTCCAGCTGTCTGCAATTAGAAAGTTCAAATCTTGCCAGGCTCAAGGTTGACTCAGCCTTCCATCCTTTTTAAGATAGGTAAATTGAGGACCCAGTTTGTGGGGGCAATAAGGTGACTTCGTAAAAATATACAAAAGTATGAAGGCTATTGCTTATTGCTTAACGCATTGTAAGCCGCCCTGAGTCTCCAGAGAAAGGCGGCATATAAATCAAATTTAAAAAAAAAAAAGGAGAAGAGACATTCTATAAAGGTTGAAACACACTATTTTTTTTGTCCTTTCGCAGCAGGCAGGAAGATCAGCTATAATGAACAGACCCAGATAAATATAAAAGATATGAATAATATTAAAGGCAGACAGATAGAATGAAGAACCATCCTGCATTCCTTCAGGTGTCAGGAAACGACAGATAAGAATATACAAGCCCTGAATCATAACACCATTCTTGGATCTTGGTCTAGATCAGGGGTCAGCAATCTTAAACACTTAAAGAGCCATTTGGACCTGTTTCCCACAGAAAAAAACAACACTGGGAGCCACAAAACCTTTCGGTACCTAACTATTTCCTGAGAGGCCACAAAACTAGCATATGTAGTTGAATTAAACGTTCTGTTTTCTTCTGAAACTTTTCTTTTCTTGGATTTATCCATGGTTGGTCTACTGGGAGGCCGAAAAGCTCAATAAATCGCATGCCAGCGGATGTCGAACATTGGCAGTTGTGACCCATATTTTGAGTGACAGGGAGCCACAGCAGAGGGGTGAAAAAGCCACATGCGGCTCCAGAGTCACCAGTTGCTGACCCCTGATCTAGATAAAAGTTCATCTTATCCCAGAACCAGTTGTTAAAGCGGTTGCAGCCCACCACTGCTTGGAGTGGCTTGCTCTTGTGATTTTGTCTTTTTGAACAACTAAATTCATCCCACTAAACAAAACCACAGTGGGTGTGGGGAAACAAAACTTTTTGGAGATCAGACAACAGCAGAGATGAAAGCCTTAATGACTGATTCACATGAAAAAAGAATTAGTGAGCTTGAAAATTCTGACAATGTTCCACAGATGTTGAAACAGTGCTGGAAATAAACAGAGATGTGCAGAGTGAAGTGATTGGTCCATGGGGTCTCTTTCCTAGAAATAATTTATGATTTTTAAATATTCCTTATAATATTGAGAAAGATCTGTCCATAGCGGTTTTTAATGGGAAAATTTATATGTGAGGGTTTTTTTTTCTTCACTGCAGCTACAATGCATACTGGGATTAATCTACTTAATATAAGGTTTGTGTTCCCATTCAGTAAAGAAATTGAGTCTTATTGCAGTGACATTTTTAGGATGTAGGATATAGGATCATATCTTGCATTTAATTGAGCAAATGAGATAATTGGAATGGCATGTAAAGAATATGGCACAAATAGAAACTTATAATATGTTTTTCTGCGACATTACGACAGAGTTTTGGTTCCTTTTAAAAAAGTTACAACAATACTATATTTTTAGCCTTAAAGGCTACAGAGGATATATGGAATATGTGGGATGAAACATAACTTTGAACCATATTCTCATAACAAATTTTTATTTTGGAATAATCACAGGCTAGCAGGGCCAATAATACATTAGATCAGTTAATTGGCAATCAAATGTTTAATATTTAAATTGTTTAACTGTTGCAAGAAGAATTTGGATTGCTTGAAACCGCAGAACAGGAATATGTTCAATTTAATCACCTTGTGCTTTTGCGGTTAGATTCAGGCACACTTCTTGTTGTTAGTCGCAAAGTCGTGTCCAAAACATCGCGACCCCATGGACAATGTTCCTCCAGGCTTTCCTTTCCTCTATCATCCCCCAGAGTCCATTTAAGCTCACGCCGACTGCTTCAGTGACTCCATCCAGCCACCTCATTCTCTGTCATCCCTTTCTTCTTTTGCCCTTAGTTGTTCCCAGCATTACACTCTTCTCCAGTGAAGTCCTTCCTTCTCATTAGGTGGCCAAAGTATTTGAGTTTCAGGCACACTAGCAGTACTTAAAACTCCTGAATTACTATCAGCACTAAAATGCCTTTTGGTTACTTCTTAAGCTACAGTACATCTTATAGACCAGTGATGGCTAACCTTTTCTGGACTGAGTGCCCAAAGCGTGTGGCCAAACCCCCAAAATACAATTTGCGAGGGGCCCCGTGCATGCACCCCACACCCTACGCATGCACGCATGGCCCCCTGCACATGTCCTGCCCCTGCGCATATGTGCACGGGTTCCTGAACACGCCCCTGCGCATGTGCACATGCCCCTTGCATGCACAACAGCGACCCAAAGACCAGCTGACTGGTGGGAGGCGTGTGTGCGTGCATGCATGGCGGAACTGAACTAGGGTAACGGCTTGCATGCCATCAGAGAGGGCGCTGCGTGCCACCTCTGGCATACGTGCCATAGGTTCGCCATCACGGTTATAAACAATTAATATCTATATTTTAAGATGGACATTATTTACAAGAACTTTATGATATATATACAGTTTCAATTGTCCATGCAGGTAGTCTTCAACTTACTACCACAATTGACCACAATATTTCCGTTGCTAAGCAAGGCAGTAGTTAAGTGAGTTTTGTCCTATTTTATGACCTTTTTGGCCATAGTTGTTAACCAAATCACTGCAGCTTTTTTTTTAATTTGATTTATATGCCGCCCTTCTCTGGAGACTCAGGGCAGCTTACAATGTGTTAAGCAATAGCCTTCATACTTTTGTATATTTATACAAAGTCAGCTTATTGCCCCCACAAACTGGGTCCTCATTTAACCTACCTTAGAAAGGATGGAAGGCTGAGTCAACCTTTAGCCTGGTGAGAGTCGAACCTGCAGTAATTGCAGACAGCTGTGTTAATAACAGGGTGCCTTAGACCACTGTACTACCAAGGCTCTTTTAACTTAATCATGCAGCTGTTAAGTGAATCTGGCTTCCCCCATTGACTTGCTTGTCGGAAGCCAGTTGGGAAGGTTACAAATGGTGAACACCTGACCCTGGGACAGTGCAATCATAAATACATGCCAGTTGCCAAGCACCTGAGTTTTGATCCTCTGATCATGGGAATGCTTTTGTAAGTGTGAAAACTGGTCAAAAGATACTTTTTTCAGTACCATTGCAACTTCGAACAGTCACTAAATGAATGGTTGTAAGTCAAGGACCACCTGTATTAACAAATCAATAGTTAAATGTTACTAGGTATGTTACTGATTTTTTAATTGATTATGTGTCGCCAAGTTTCAGTCACCTGTTAGCAACACATAGGTAAACTTTCCAAGGATGATCTGCCCCCAACTTGACCCTTCAGGTTTCCAACAGTATATACCAATGTGAACAGGTCTATCTGCCATGTTCTTCATTGTCCTCTACTTTTTCCTTCCACCTTTTTTGGCATTATGAACTTCAAAAGAGATAAGTCTTCATTTGATGTGTCCAAATTACAATCATTTCAGCTTGGTCATTTGTGCCTCAAGTGAGAATTCTGGGATTGATTTGTTCTACGTTCCATTTGACCATCCTTGGCAATCATAGGTGCCTTATCCAACAGCAAAGTTCAAATAGGTCAACACTCTTTTCCTACTGCTTCTTCAAAGCCCAACTTTCCCCACAGTTTTGATCTTTGTAAGTGCAGGCACATCACAACTTTTGAATATCTTTTTCCGAAGCTTTCAATAGGTATCCTATTGGTTTGTGGCATACCTCTTGATTGCTGGCTCTTTTCCTGTTGATAATTGATTCTAAAATGCAGCTGCTAACCACAACTTCAATATCTTCATTATAAATTCTAAGGCTGGTAGCTGGTGTTGTCATTACCTTGGTCTTCTTTATATTTAATGACATTTTCCCTGTGCTCTTTGACTTTCATTACTAGAGCTTTCATATTATTTGCATTTTAAGCTATTAGAGTGTGATTGATTGATGATTGATGTTTCTCTCTTCAGTTTTAAAACCATGCTCATGTTCTAAACTAATCTCCACCAATATGTATGCAAGATATAGGTTGAATAAATAAGGGAGAATACATAGCCTTAACTCATTCCTTTGCTGACCTGGAACCAGTCTGCTTTGCTATGGTGTATCCAGACTACATTGAAAAGCCAAAGAATACCAAAACAAAAGCAGTATGGGATTCATTGATGATAGAAAAGCCTTTTTATCAATCAATGCAAACTATAAGTGCTCAAAAAAAAAAATGGAAATCACAGATCATTTCATTCTCCTCAGGAGAAACTTGTGTATAAGTCAGGAAGCCACAGTTCAGACAGAACATGATAAAACAGAGTGACTCCAAATTAGCAAAGAATAAGACTATATAGTTTATATTTATTCAAACTGTATGTGGAATATATATTAAGGGATGCTGGCTTGAAAGATGCTGAGCATGGATTTAAAATTGGAGGAAAAAAACATAAATAACCTCCTGCGAAGTATTGTTAATGATTGACCATACTATAGCTTGATATGGATGCTGAGCCATACACTAAATAAATAAATAAATGTATCAATGTAGTCAAAAAATGGAAAAGATCTGCAAGCCATTGTGTCACGTTCCAGTGTCCTACCTAAGAAAAGCCAACAACACAAGTTGATGTTAGACTGTTTATCTGGAAATGCAGACCGGCATGAAGCAACCATCCAAAAGGAATCAAAGTTTGTGCTTTGTGGTTAGTTCACCCGCCCCTTATATTGTACTCCACCTCCCTTGTGTGTATACCTTGCCCTCCCACCAACCGCTAATATGGCCTCCTCAGTCCAGCCACGCCCCTAGCCGCCCATCCTGGCTCATCCTGCCCAGTTTCCTGCTGCCGCCCACACTCCAACAATCAGCTGTTTTCCTGATCTGACAAACAGCTGTTTTTCACTCAGCTGGGTACAGACAGGGTTCCACTAGTCAGGCGGCAGCCCCGTGGATACAGGAATGGTCAGCCAGTCAAAATCCGGGGTCCCCTAGCCAGGCGGAAGCCCGGGGATGATGAAGCGAAGCGATGTGGATCTCTCGGGTAGCAGCTCCATGGTGGCCTGGCCGTTGCTGGCCGTGTGCGCGCATCCATTCCTCCTCCACCTGAATGGTGGCCCCGGCCCATTTGAACTTAAAGCCAAAAAGCATAGTGGAAAAAATGGGACTAAAATTTAATGTAAAGAAGATCAAATTAGTGACCACAGGTAAAACAAACAGTCTTAGAATTGACAATGAAGATATCATGGTGATGGATAATTTCTGCCTTTTAGGATCAACTATCAACAGTAAAGGAACAAACAGTCAAGAAATACACCGCAGACCAGAGCAGCCATGAAGGCCTTGGAAAATGTACTCAAATACTGTGATATGTCTATAGTACCTACAAAGAACAGAATCATGCAAGCCATTGGAATTTCTTGTGACACTCTATGGAAGCAAAAGTTGGATGTTAAAGAAGCAGGATAGGAAGAGCGTTGATGCTTTTGAGTCTTGGAGAAGACTCCTGAGAATATTATGGACAGCCAAGAAAACAAACCGATGGATCACTGAGCAAACCAGAGTTCCTCACTCAAGGCACAAATTACCAGCTCAAATGATCCTACTTCAGATCTATTAGGTGAAGATTCAGCCCTCTGGAAAAAAAAGGCTCTAATGTAGGGAAAGGTGGAAAGAAAGAGATGAAAAGAATGACCAGATGCAAGGTGGATGGACTGCCATTAAAAGATATGAAAGGATAGATTGTCTTGGAGAAAAAATTATGTGGTCACTAGAAGTCAAAAATGACTTGATGGAACATAATCAGTCAATCTACACTATGGATTCCTGTCAGAGGGGGTATTCAGCTGGTTCATACCAGTTTGGGCAAACCGGTAGCAGAGATCACTGGTGGGCCCGCCCACCTGCCCTGGTTCTATGCCATACTATTGAGGCATGTTTTCAAGGCAGGGTGCATGTGAAGGCATGTGAGCGAGCGAAGCGCATGTATGGAAAGCTGTGTGCATGCATGGAAGGCGCGCACGCAATGAACCAGTGGTAAGAATATTGGAATATCGCTGCTTCCTGCCCTGTATATGAATTTCCTATGAGATGTTCAAGGGTTCTCATTTTTCTAAGCACAGTCTACAGCCTGGTGACACAATCAATGGATGTTTTATAATCAACAAAGCACCTACTGACCTTTTTTTAATATTCTTCAGTTTTGTCAATTATCCAGCATGCATCAACAATGTCACTTATTCTTAAGCTTTTTCTAAAACCAAATATCTCCCTTTTCATGGAGGGCTCTAATCTATATTGAATGATCCTAAACATTAATTTGTTAGCATGTGAATTTAAAGATATGGTACAATAATTGGCACATTCTGCTCAGTCTCCTTCCTTTGGCATTGGTATATAGATTGACCTCTTCCAATTGGTAGGCCACTGTGTCATTTTCGAGGTTTGCTGGCATGAACTTTTATTGCTTTTTGTCATATTTTTATAGATATTCCATCGGTTCCTGTAGATTTCCAACTTGGTATTGACTGGAGAGCTCATCTAACCTCATTTGCACAGTATTATAGATTCTTGTACATAGGAAATATTTTCTAACCTTAATTTCACAACCCAATTGTGCATAATTTCAGCACTGTCTTTCCATCTTTATTTGATTTTGATCTTCTCTTTGGTCTGGAGACATTTTGATAGACTTTCTTTGTTTTTCTGTGTTCATTTCTATCTTTCATGTCTTAAATGCTGTTGAAATAATTTTTTGTTTAATGGACACTTCAGATTTTCCCCCCCCTTAATAAGTAGACCAGCAATGTATTGTTTTACCATTTTCCTAGTAATTTGAGATAGAAAGGTTTCCTCTCCAATTCCCAAATACTCCATTGGTTAGTGACTGGAAGAATGATGGGTAGGATTTATTGCTTTGGATCTATTAAATGAAAAGCAAGGAAAAGGTACAAAGCTCAGGGAAAGAAAAAAAGAATCTCTCAGGTTTCAAATCAGCAACCATATATTTACAAAACAAATAAAACTATTCTACTATTACAGCTTTCACAGTGATGATACCTCTGATAATTTGAAAGCAAGAGGGCAGGTTTACTTTTTTAAGGAATTGTTAAAATATTTTGATTTAATGCATGTTGATGTTTTATATATACATTTAATTTAAGCAGGGTGAGCTTAGGCCAGGAACAGCTTTAATAGTAAGAGTTGACACGCCCTAAATTATCTTAATCAATGCGGAAAGTGCTCCGCTGTTAGACAAATATCCCAGTTGTTCAGATTCATTTTTATCTACATATTACTGTCTGAGCAATCTGATTCTGTCTGCTTTTTTGCCTGTAGCATTTGCCATAATATATCAATAAGCAGCCATATATAGATTTCAAAGGTTTGTAAAATATTGTTCACTATTGGGAATTCTATGTTTTAATTTTGAATTTGTTTGGAACAGATTTGCAGTATAATTGTAATTCAGTAAACTGCCCTGCAGAACAGATTCTAATCTACCTTAAAGAGAACAGTCCAAAACCTTTGTAAAAATAAGGTCTTATCCTTTCTTTGTATGTTTGATTTCCTGACCTGCCAGGCTTGGCAGGAGATATTTATATGGTCCCATGGTGTGGAATGCTTTGCTGCCTCTGATCACTGTGCTTCTGATATGTCATGATGGCTATAACTGACTGTCAAATGTGGGAGACCACCTGGAATGGCTCCTCATCTCTAGCTTCATTGAGTTCCCCGTTGGCCTAATTACATTGGCAGACTTTTGGGTCTTCTGGGCAAGACTTGGAAGAATTATTATAGGGAGTACAGCTTTCCTACCATTGATTATTGGGTTATCACCAGTTGGCAAGATTATTGTTTTCCAAGGGGCCCATCAACTTTGACAGGCCTTGATTGTGTCAGGTTTGTGGCATGCTGGAAATACTCTCTTAATTAATTTAGTTCATGAGATGATGTGCAATGAAGATAGACAGGCCTCAGAATATGAGACTGGCACAAGAGAATTGGCATTTATATTCTTAGGAACAGTAAAAGTTTATGTCAATGTCAATGCCTGGTAAGCATTAGCCTACGCCCATTCGCTGAATGCTTTAAATCTGTCCCAATCAAGAGTTGATCCAAGAATACAAACTAAACTGATCAGCCTTGATCCCATTTCAGAATTCTGAGACCTATTGAATTCCCAGATTCATTAAGAAGACCAGGACAAAAGTCTATTAATCAATTAGCATAAGAGAGAGTAAAATTAAGGCCTCTGGTTGGCCACATTAAAGAAAATGAAAACTGTGGTGTCCTTGGTGCTCTCTGATCTTGCTTGTTTGCTTGCAGATGTTTCATTGCCCAACTAAGTAACATCATCAATGTGAGACATCATCATCATCACCATCATCATCATCTTGATATTACCTAGTTGGATAATGAAACATCTGCAAGCAAACAAATACACTCAGAGAACACGAAGGACTTCATTGTAAACCCTGGACTACATACTGTATATTCTATTTGAAGTTGAGAGCTGAAAAAGTGAACAAACCTAAAGTAATGTTAGCTTGGTTACTTCAAAAGTGCTCAGTAGGCAGAGTGTTTAATGAGGTGATAAATCTCATTGGCTGACTGCTCCTGTCAATGACTGAGAGCCGGTCATACTACTCTCCCCCTCTCAGCATTCCCTGGATATGAGAGTGAACTTGCAAAACAACACAGTATCTGTAACAGTCCTACAAGCAGAGGGTGGACGATGACCCACACCGTATCTATTAAGCCTTTCACAAGGCTGCAAAGAGCTTCATCATTACCTGCTTCAAATTGTGGCTTTGAACTGGATCCTGGCTTTGATTCACAGAATTGCTTCCGTGGGATGTTTTGACTAATGTTTCTTCAAATTCAAGTACCTTTCTGAAGATTTGCACAGCCTTCGAATTGTTCTCACTGTTAGGAAATTTCCCCTTAGGTCTAGGTTGCTTTTCTCCTTGATCGGTTTCCATCCATTGGTTCTTGTCTTGCCTTCTGGTGCTTTGGAAAATAGGTTGACCTCTCTCTTTTTTGTGGCAGCCCCTCAAATATTAGAACACTGCTATCATGTCACCCCTAGTCCTTCTTGTCACTAGACTAGGCATACCCAATTCCTGCAACCGTTTTTCATATGTTTTAGTCTTCAAGTTGTTCAAAGCTATTGTAGCAATTTCCATTGGGCATTTTCAATGCAAAAAGCTTCTAATCTATCCATCCTCTTTCCCTTTGACTCGTACGATATTACTCTGTATTTGTTTTCTGTAAAGATGTTATGGGAAAGAGTTTTGAGCTTAACTATATTTCTGTGAAAGCTTTATTTGTACTTCATCCTATATGCCACACCTACTCAGCCCAGCTTTATTGAGATTAATTTCCCACCTGCAATGTAGACTTCAGAAATCCACCTTGCTAGATAGTACTTGCCATCTAATTTTCCACTTAAGTCCAAATATAGAATTCTATCCTTTTTTAAATTCACCTCTGTTACTTCTCAATGCCAGATCGTTGAAACAGACTAAAAATGAAGTTGTTGGCGAAAGAGTTCTGACATCCAAGCATATACTTGCTCTCTTTTGAAACTTACAAAAAGATTAGGCAGCAACTTTCTATGATAGGATCTATAAAAGGAAAGAATCAATCTGTTTTGTAATGAGAACATGTTCTGACTTGATCAATAGCTCTATCTTGGCCACTTATCAGCCATGCTGCATTTTGAACAATAAAGAGAAGACAGATTCTCAGGAAATCACCATTCTACCTGAGGAAAATGTTTTTTGTTTTTTTTAAACATTGACTGTGCTACATAGTGCAGAATTAAGTGCTCAGCTGAAAAACATTAAGCTGGAATTTTGGAGCTCATGTTATCGGCTAAAACAGGGCTTAAGCCTTGAAATTATTATTATTATTTTAGAAGAGAAAGAAAAGTCGGGGCAGTCTTTCACAGTCTTTGAAGGACAGCTCTTCTAACTCTTATGTAAACTTTAATGAATGATTTAAGGTGATCAGTCACTTCTGATCTGGGGATGATGATTGTGGCTGTTCCATAATGCAGTTCCTGTAAATGGAACAAGAGTATTGTGTAGCATAGTAATTTAAATCTCATTTGAGCCATGAATTCATATGTGGCCTTAGGCAAATCATTATTCTCCTATCCTTGCTTCAATTAGGAGATTTCTTTTCCACCTTTCTGTCCTGTAATGAATTCCAAGGCAATTAACAATATCAGTAATAACAAATTAAAGCTATTACAAGTTCAAACTGCAAATAGCATGTCGGGCAATTAAATAAGGAGACACATAAAAGGGAAAAATGCCACAAAGCTCTCCTTACTAAAAAAAAAAAAAAAAAAAAAAAGATGAAGGCAGCATTCTTTTAGTATTGCTTAATTAAGTCAATTGTAGGAAAGGCACTCGAATCAAACCCCAAAAATTCATCAACAGAGTTATTGAGTGTCAAAGCACACGTTGCTATTCTAAGAATTTTTTTGGAAAAATCCCAAACAGGTTTTAATACAAATTATTAAAAATTATTATTAAAAGTGTTATTTACACAAAGAAACAGATTTTTTTAAAAAATAAATAGGCAAAAGCCCGTCCCAAATGCTTGACACAACCACACCGATTTGTGTCATGGCTTCATCAATGAAGCCATCCCCTCCACCCATCAAAAGGTTTTCCCTTCCTGATTTAAAGCTTTTTGATTGATTCAACGAGATCAGGTGTATCCACAAAGGGTGGGGGTGGGGGTGGGGCTAAAAAAAATCAGGATGGCGATCAAAACGGCAATCAAACTCCCGTCCCTTTTTTTAGATGCGTGAGATCAAGATTCTTCTGTACTTTCTTTGCCATGTAATCAAAGATTCTTTGAACGTATCACATGCTTTCTTTAGCATAGCCTTCCTGTTTCATATTTTAGGTATGCTCTAGTTAGGTAGGTCCTAATTTCTATTCTTCAACAAACTACAGTCTTCCTTGGTCTATAGTTTAGTATAGACTATAGATATCAGCTGAAACTGGACAATGTTTGATAGACCCCAATGTTTGTCAGATCCCTAAAGTGATACTGCCATACAATTGGGGGGTTGGGGGGGAAAGACCCCTGAATTTATCCTCTTCCTATTTTCTTTGACAGCTGCTATTTTATTACCTTTATTCTGCCACCTGGCCACTTTGAGATTTTCTCACCTTTGGTGGAATGTATTAAAGGGGGGAGGGTCATGTGGATTGTTTTACTATGAAGCTAGTGGAAGTATGACCCTGGGAACGCTGCCTTATCTAATTCTCAGGATGGCCGTTGCAACACCATCTTCACACCTGTGGATTGGTTGAATCCACATCTGACCGGGGATGGTTTTCTAATGTCTTATTTCTAACTGTATTGCCTGAGGGGATTTAGAGTCTGCTTTGCCTTTGTTCTGCTATCACTTTCTAATCAACCAAAGAATCCTTTTGAAATACGCTGTTTCAAGAGTTCTACTTTCTTGAGCGGGAAGGCAGGGCCTTACATATTTACTTTCTAGGATTTTAATCCAATGGCCTTGAGTCAGGCATTCAAGAAGAGTACACCCTATCTTTGGAATGAAAACAGATATCACACTTCAATTGCCCTTTTCCTCCTTGCAAAAATATCTCAAAAGATCTTACTGATGTTTCCTGTGGGAGATAGGCAAATTGTGTTCATGATGGACAACTCTCTAGGTTCATACTATCTATTGTCTTCACCTTCCTTGTTATCTGCCCTTTGAAAAGAAAAAGAGGAAAAACATTATAAAATTATCTGAGAGCTCTCTGTTCCATTTTCTTTCTGGGGGAAAAAAAAAAGGCCAAGGACAACTAGAATAAAACGTAAGGAAAATCCCCACTCTCTCTTTTTCCCTCGTGTCCATCTTGCTGGCATGAAGCCAGCAGAGCACCGAATTCTTCAGATGCTTCTGTGTAGGAATCCGCTGCCCCAGACAGTAAAATTGCTGTGTAGGTTAGATAACCAACCTTTACCAGAGCTTATCTTTAGCACCAGAGGCCAACATTGTGCATGTTTAAGCAAAATTAAACCCATCAAAGTAATTATGGGAACATTATCAGGACATCAGTTAGGCAGTCAAGCTCTGCAGTGCTTGCAAATTCTGTAATGTAATTGGAACCTTCATCATTTATTCCAAACAGCTATGCTACAGTCATTTTCCATTTTAATTGGGCCTGATTTTCAGATGGAGGGGATGGAAACTGGCATGTGCCTATAAAACACCACAGATGGTGTGAATTAGTATTCAAAATCTTAATCGCAGATCATGTATGTATGTATGTATGTATGTATGTATGTATGTATGATCAGGGGTGGTATTCACTTACCTTCCCTACCAGTTCGCAAATGTGAGCGTGCATGCTCTGTGCATGCACATGTCCTTCCGCACATGCGCTCAGCATAAAAAACATGCCTAAAAAGCATGTCATAGAGCCAAGGTGGATGGGTGGAGCCAGCCGCAAATTCCGCTACCGGTTTGGGCAAACCGTTCAGAACCGGCTGAATACCACCTCTGATGTATATGTCCATTTCACTTTGAAAAGATAACAGTGTGAGCTTCCATCATTACTTTCTTTCAAGCTTGCTGCCAGCTGCCATGGAAACGGTGGGAGAGAGAAGCACTGGGAATTTGGGAGGGAAGCATGCAGGAGGTGTAAATGAAATTTCTGAGAAGCAGTGAGGAGATTTGATCTCAGCTTGGGTTGTTTAAAATGTTCAAGGCCAACCATCGAGGCTTCAGAATGTATGAAGGAGGAACTGTACACCTGGATGAGAGACTTTCCCAAAACATCTTTCTGGCCGATGATTGGTTGCCTGGCTATTGGTGGGTAGTGGTAGATGTAAGTGGGCTCTGGGGTTTGCTTCAGCTTGTTACTTTGCACAATTTTTCTTCAGATGGTGCCTGACTTTTGTTGTATTCAGTTCATTCCTAGTAAAAGTAGCTTTTCTCTAATCTATGGAGTCAAGGGGTTTTCTTTCCCAGGGCTTGGGCAGAGGCAGCCCTGACAAACTGAAAACAACAAGCTGTAGGAGCACTCTAATCAATAATAGCTTTATGAAAGATTACAGATTCAATCCCATTCATGTTTTACAAAAGGATCACTCTGTTGAACTCAATGAGAAACACTTCTCACAGGAAGCTCAAACTGCCCAAGGAGCTGCTCATACAGTTCTACAGAGGAATTATTGAGTCTGTCATCTGCACCTCTATAACTGTCTGGTTTGGTTCTGCAACCCAACAAGACAGACACAGACTTCAGAGGATAATTAGAATTGCAGAAAAAACAATGACTACCAACCTGCCTTCCGTTGAGGACCTGTATACTGCACGAGTCAAAAAGTGGGCTGTGAAAATATCTACAGACCCCTCACATTCTGGACATAAATTATTTCAACTCCTAGCCTCAAAACGATGCTATAGAGCACTGCACACCAAGACAACTAGGCTGCATTACTATTACTATTAGTTTTCTCATCGTTCCTGTCACCCATCTCCTCCCACTTATGACTGTATGACTGTAACTTTTTTGTTTGTATCCTTATGTTTTATATTGATATTGTTTCCTGATTGCTTATTTGTACCCTATGACTATCATTCAGTGTTGTACCTTATGATTCTTGACAAATGTATCTTGTCTTTTTATGTACACTGAGAGCATATGCACCAAAGACAAATTCCTTGTGTGTCCATTCACACTTGGCCAATAAATAAGAGCCTTGGTATTACAAGGGTTTAAGGCACCCTGTTATTAAGCTGCTTAAGACCAGCTGCCTGCAATTACTGCAGGGTTCGAATCTCGCCAAGGCTCAAGGTTGACTCAGCCTTCCATCCTTTCTAAAGTAGGTTAAATGAGGACCCAGTTTGTGGGGGCAATAAGCTGACTTTGTATAAATATACAAAAGTATGAAGGCTATTGCTTAACACAATGTAAGCTGCCCTGAATCTCCAGAGAAGGGCGGCATATAAATCAAATTAAAAAAATAAAATAAAATAAAATAAAAATAAAGAATTATTCTATTCTATTCTATTCTATTCTATTCTATTCTATTCTATTCTATTCTATTCTGTAGAAGACACATACAGTGATTTCTCTAAACCTCAGAAATAAAGTGCTTTGTTATTGATTAGTACAAGCTGATTAGAATGGATTTTGACATCTTCTAGGTGCTAAACATCATTTCTTCAAGCCTCAGTTTCTCTCCCTCCATTTTACTACTGGTAGGACAGGGAAGGGCATTATTCTTAATGGTTGACTGGTGTAAGAGAGTTAAATGTAATTGTTGGGCACTTAATTTAGTTGTAGTATACAAAGCATCACTTGGAACATTCCAGTCATGTTGAGAGATTTTTAGTCCTTCTCTAGCAGAAATTACAAAAATGTATTAACTGTGCTTCTCTTGCTCATTTGTAGTAGTTTTTCCTAATCTCTATTATTCTTATTCTTTTTTATCATGCCTTTATTAGTTACCTCTGGAAAATAAATATGTGTGATGCCTTTAAAATGTTACTAAAACTGAATCAAATTTGCCCAGAACAAATACTTTTTTTCCCCCACTAGAAATTTCAGAGATCAAATCTGCTTCAGGTCCCATTTCAGTTCTCCAGAAGACAAGTTGGCTTAGATCTGAATCATAACCCCATTACAGAAATCCTTGTTTTTAAATATCTCTCCATTAGCTTAAAGTGGAAAATGAACCGATGAAAAGTAATAAACATTTACAACTTTACATTTAGAATTAGATGAAAAGTGCAGGTAGTAATTTCAGAGTCCGTGAAGCTTGGTCATGGTTTGCTGTTCACAGAAACTGTTCTAGACAGATCCTATTCTCTGTTGTGATGATATAGATGAAGTTGGTAATAGTTCAGTTGGTCAATTGGAGGATAATAGAGACCAAGATGGTTATTTTTTATTTCTCCTCTTCCGTCAAATTCTATCTCTGCTGATGTAATATTCTTTGTAGAGTGGAGAGCATCCTTAAATTGTGAAGGAGCAAAACTATATTTACTTAGTTATCTTTATTATCCATAGCATAGGCATCTGCAGAGTGACAAAAGGCAAGTGACAAAACATGTTTCATCACAACATAATTTCCACCCATTGCATACAGGTTGTCCTCAGCAGTGAAATGCACTTACCTTCGCTACCGGTTCGGAAATGTGAGTGTGTGTGCCTCTTCTGAGCATGCGCAGAACCTTCAGAGGGTCAAAAATGGGACATAATGATGTCCCAGTGGGTGGGCGGAACCTCCCTCTGCCAGCCCTACCGGTTCGCATGAACCGGATAGATCCGGCTGGATTTCACCACTGGTTGTCCTCAACTTTAGTGACCTTTCGAAGTTACAACGGCGCTGAAAAAGGTGACTGCACTGTACAACGGCACTGATTAATTTTTCACATTTATGACCACTGCAGCATCCCCATGATCATGCGAGCAAAATTCAGACGCTTGGGAACTGACTCACATTTATGATGGTTGCAGTGTCCTCTTTTGCGAACATCTGACGAGCAAAGTCAATGGGGAAGCCAGATTCACGTAACAACCGTGTTACTATTTAACAACTGCAGTGATTCACTTAACAACTGCGGCAAGAAAGCTCATAGAATGGGGCAAAATTCACTTAACAAATGTCTCAATTAGCAACAGAAATATGCTTGCACGTGTTAGCTGGAATGAAATAGGAAAGGGTGAAGCTTTTAGTGAACTTACACTAGAAGTGATTATTCCTCATTTCAGCATTATTGCAGATCGGAAGGAATACCTGGGCCCAGAGTAATTCTGCATCAGCTTTGGTGCATCTTTACTACAGTAGTGTACTGGGGGAATAGTATATCTGTTTTGGTGAAGATGAAGTCTGTACAGGAGGGCTTATCCCAAACCCACTTTTGTAGTTCAATTGGTCAATTAGAGCATAAGATAGCTTTGGTACTTATACAATTTCTCTCCTTTTTTTCATTTAAACTTCTGCACATAGATTATACCTTCTGTAGCTAGAAGGCAATAAGCTTTTTCTTTTTTTAATCAAAGAACAACATAACAACGTTCCTTTTCCTATCTTCTAAGAGTGGAAAATATTGGATGACAGACTAAGTGGAAAGTAAACATAATACAGAGGGATTGCTATTTAACAGAATTGATTTTACCCTGTGGTTTTAAATTGCTATTTATAACCCAAGCTAATCAAATTCTACTTTTCTCTTTCAGATCATAATTGCATTCTCCTCCCCTTTGCTCATGTTTGTCTACTGGGATTTGTATAAAATATGTCACTTTTGTTCCCTCGTCATGTTCCATGGGGAGGCTAGTGGTTCTCTTTCAAAGGCAGTTCTGAGCTTTGGGAGAGAGAAACAAGGTTGTTCTCAAATCCAGGGTTTTTTTTCTCCAAAGGAGTCAATGACTGTTCTTCACTTCTGAGATCCCTCTCTCTCTCTCTCTCTCTCTCTCTCTCTCTCTCTCTCTCTCTCTCTCTCTCTCTCTCTCTCTCTCTCTGTCTCTCTCTCTGTCTCTCTCTCTCTCTCTCTCTCTCTCTGTCTCTCTCTCTCTGTCTCTGTCTCTCTCTCTCTCTCTCTCTCTCTCTTCCCCCCCCCTCTTTCCCACATACACCTCTGTGCCAGGGGTGAAATCCAGCAGGTTCTAACAGGTTCTAGAGAACTAGTAGCGGAAATTTTGAGTAGTCCAGAGAACCGGCAAATACCACCTCTGGCTGGCCCCAGAGTGGGGTGGGAATGGGGATTTTACAGTATCCTTCCCCTGCCACGCCCACCAAGCCACGCCCACAGAACCGGTAGGGAAAAATGTTGGATTTCACCCCTGCTCGGTGTCTGTCTGTCTACATGTCTACAATATCTTCATTTTCTCCAGCAGTTCTCCTTAAATATTTTCAGGGTGGGGATGGAGAAGTTTCATTTCTTTTTCAAGCTACAAGGAAGTTGAACTTTTGGGTTAATCAGTGGTGGTATTCAGCTGGTTTGGGTAAACCAATAGCAGCAATCGCGGGTGGGGCTGCTCATCCACCCCGGCGCTATGCCATCCTATTTAGCCAGGAGGCCGGGCGCATGCGTGGAAGGCACGCGAAAAAGCAAAGTGCATGTACGGAGGGATGGGCACATGTGCAGGGCGAACGAGTGGTAACAATATGTGAAACCCACCTCTGGGGTGAATGTACTATTTTTCATAGGACAATAATCTCTCTAGTGATAATTGTAGAGATGTAACAGGAAGAAAAGAAGGGAGGGAGGGAGGGAGGGAGGGAGGACTTTGGATTGCTTTTGCAAAAGTAAGTTAAAAATATACAAGTCAGCTACGGGTAAAAACTGAATATTGTCAGGAATATCACTTATGTTCAGGAATAACATTTACCCCCTGGCAAAATCCGTCAGCAAGTTAAAAGATAAATATCCATTTATTTATTTTATTCTTTCATTAGATTTACAAGCCAGTTTACATAACATTCCAGATTTTTTCCTCAAGTTCTGTAGGGACTTTAGGTTCTGTAGGTTCACAAGTGGCCCAAAATCACTTGTGAACCTCCATAGCTGAAGTCTCTCTTATCCTAGTCCAACACCTTGTTTAAGTGGCTCATTTCCAGATATGAAACTCTCACATTAATTCACTATATGAATTAAATTCATATAAATTATATTACTTTTGAGGCCAGTTTTATATTTCCTCAGAGGCTACAGCAGGCACAGAAGTCTTAAATATAAATTTAATGATGATGATGATGATGATGATGATGATTTATATCATGTACCAGGAGATGCCAGAGTCGAAGAAAAAGACCTGGAAAAAATCATGAAATATTGCGACCTGGCCATCGAAACTACACGGTTATGGATGAAACATGTAACAGTCATCGGGGCACTTGGTACCATGTCCAAGAATTTTACAAAACACAACAAGAAATTGCAACTTCCTGCAATAACGCCAGCGGAACTGCAAAAAACTGCGCTACTCAGAACATCATATATTTTAAGAAGATATTTGGTTGATACCTAGGACGCTGGCAGCAACTTGTGTCAGCCATTAGCACCAGTCAATGGTATTTGTGACACAATTATAATGTTCAGTTGACTGAGTTTCATGTTTAATGAATAAAAGAGATAATAATAATAATATAGCAGTAGAATGTAGAAGAAAAAAAAGCAAGGGGTGCAATTCCAAAAACCTTTAGAAAACCATTTGAATAGTGTCAGCATTGAAAAAAAAATCACCATCAGTCAATTGCAAAAGGCAGCTTTACATCTTGTGGCAATAACACCATCAGACAATAAATTCTGCCTATCACAGGTCCTTGGAAAGGACTCAATAAGCAAATGAAAAAAAAATCACAAAACTGCATCTCACTTATTTTGGCCAGTCATATAGGGGAATTCACTGAAAAAAGAAATTATAGTAGGAAGAGTTAGCAGTAAAAGGAAACCAAACCATCAAAGAACAAGATGGCTAGACACCATCAAAGTTAATAAGAGCCAGAGCATAAAACAACTGAAAGAAGATTGGAAAATGTGGAGAGACTTGGCCCATAGAATTGCCAAGACTTGGACATGATTGAATGGATAACATCATCATCATCACATCAAGTGAATAAAAATGCCAAATCCAATCCAATCTGTGTGATCAATCATAATAATAAACTGTAAACTTATGAATTAGCCACGTTTCACTTTTTGTTTCCCCATAGCAACTCACAAGATTTTGGACATTTTTCTATTTTTTAAGCAGAAATATTGTTGTTCTTTGCTTTTATTTGGAGATCTACAACATCATTTGAAATTGTATGTGGTATCCATCTTTGGGAACAATTGTTGAATCCTTACTGAGAATTCAAACAAGATACAACATCTACAAAGCCACATGTCTTACTCTTTCTCCTTTCAATCAAGTGTATCTAAATCAAATCTGAAATGTCTCACTGGCTTTTCCTGCAAAAATCAACAGGCAATATTCTCACCAATTTTTAAACAGCGGTGAACTTATTTGTTCACCTCAAGAATAGTTTATAGCACAAAGTTAGTTATCCATGAAAGGATGGAATTGTTCAGAGAGGGGCTGGTCCATTGAACAGAATAAAGCCCCCCATTTCTTAATTTCCACTATTGACATTAACAATAAAAAGAAAACCATTTGAGCTCAGCTTTTACAGAACTCTCAATTTATGAGGGCAATAGAAAATAAATGAACAAAACTTAAAATTGGAATATTCCAGGCAAGGTATGTAAGCCCTCTGCAAACAATGTCAAGTTTTAACATACAAAGAACTGAAATAACTTTTCTATAATGGCTCTTCTAAACAGTTTCCAGATTGCTTTCTGAATTTGCAGTTCTTACAATTATGACTCCTAAAGAAGGTAGGTACGATTGTTGCCCTGTGGTACTCAAGCCACTTTCTTAATGCAAGTACCTGTTATAACTGAATTTCTTCATCTTATAGATTAGTGCAATTGTTCGGTAATATCACCAAACAGCAGGAAGTAATAGCCTTGGGCAAGATGACTGAATATAAGTGATGAGGCTCACATATTCCTCTTCTGATTTTGTTTTTTCTTTCTCTAAAGTGGGAGAAATGTCTTTTTGGGGATCTTAAAAAGCTTAGATCATGGGTTCCCAACCCCCAATCCATGGACCACGTCTAGGCCACCCAAACAAGTGAAACCCCATCTGTGAGATGCAGGCAGCATGTGAAACCACGTCCCCTCTGGTCCATGGAAAAACCTCTCTCCACAGAACTGGTCCCTGGTGCCCCAAAGGTTGGGGGCCACAGGCTTAGATAGTCTGGGAAGATTCCTGCTCTGCCCCACTATTATTTTTTGGGAGAATTTAAACAAATAAAATATTTTTTTTAGTTTATTCTGGCTAGCATCTGACTTGTCCAAAATGTTAGCCACTAAATACCCAACTACAGTCCTGCTCAGATTCCAGATTGAATTCATTTGATTCTAGGTGGTGAAACAGGATAATACAGGAAGTCGTCAATTTACAACCCTTTGTTCAGTGACTCTTTGAAGTTACAACAGCATGGGAAAAAAGCGATTTATGTCTGTTTTTCACACTTACGACTGTTGCAGCATCCCCATGATCACGTCATCAAAATTTGGGTGCTTGGCAAATGGTACATATTTATGACATTTTCAGGGTCCCAGGGCCACCTGATCCCCTTTTGTGACCTTCCCGCAAGCAAAGTCAATGGGAAAGCTAGATTTACTTAGCAACCGTGTTACTAACTTAAGAATTGCAGTGATTCACTTAACAATGAAGGTCGTAAAATGGGGCGAAACCAACTTAACAACTGTCTCACTTAGCAATGGAAATTTTGGGCTCGGTTGTGGTCATAAGTCGAGGACTACCTGTATTGTGTTGCAGCCACTGAGCAGAACAAGAAAGTGGAGGTTTCAAAATCTAAGGGATGTAGAGGTATGGAAAAGTCTTGAATGAATTGCTTAATGCCTGAAAGCACTCCCTGCCCTTTTCCTTCTTCACTTAACATTTCCTTCAACCTAATTTCTCTCTCTTTTTCTCTGTCTTTTATTTTTCATTCAGGATTATAGCAGCAATAGCAATAGCACTTAGACTTATATACCGCTTCACACAGTGGTGGGTTACTCCCGGTTCTGCCCAGTTCCGCCGAATGTATGAGATGTAGAGAAGCAATTGCAGCCAAATTATTCAAGGAAGAGTCAGGTGAAGAAATACAATAGAGACCATTCCCTGACTGTTATGATTTTGCTTTTTTTTTTTTAACCTTTAGTGTGATGCTGTACAGCATAAATCCTATTAATGTTGTAAAGGTTAAAGAGAAAATCTCAAATCATCCTAAACTGTTGTCAAATTCTAAAAGATCCTTTTGCCCAGAACTTCCAATTAGATGATGAATCTTACTATGAAAAACACTATACGTAAAATGAATTTTAAACAGCTTGATTCAGAAACTTGGAAATTCAGAGCTGTCTTTCCTATAAACAGGAGGAAATCTCCAGCAGTCGATTACACATTTGAAACCTGCAAGATTACTTGTGGCCCATTTTAAAATCCCTTTTATTACTTAATTATTGGAATTTCCACATGGAATGCTTATTAAGTCTATTCTTACTGTTTGACATTGATTATTGCAAGACCAGTATGAAAAGAAGGCATTCTGGGTAAGGTGGCCACATTACTGTTTAAAAATATATGAACATTTAACCTAAGTGTTGAATGTCACTGTGAGAAAATATATGCTGTGAACTCTGTGTAGGAGTCCGGAAGGGCATCCGGCCAATAAACGCTCAGCTCCACTGAATTGCCCCAACTCCACCCCAAAACAAGGGATTAAAGGATCATAAAAAGAAAAAAAAAGAGTGTCACTGTGAGGAATGCAGTAGCAATGCAAGCATTCTTTAAAGCTCTTTACTCATACAGACTCCCTCTGCCCTTGGAGACCACCAGAAACTTCAGCTGTCCAGAATGCATATTCTGGCTGTATATGCTTCCTATACAGCCCCATCTAGCATAAGGTCTGGTACTTGAGGGACCACTGTCTCCCATAGTATTTGCCCAGCCAGGTTGATCTAGTAGGGCTGGTGTACTCTGGGGTTCCATCAATTAAACAATGCCATCTGTCTGGCCCCCAGAAGTGTGCTTTCTCTGTAGCCATGCTTGCCCTCTGGAATTAGGTTCCCCCCAAAATTTGAACAGTTCTTACCTTCCTGGTATTTCAACGGGCTCTAAAGACCTGGCCTTTTGTCCAGGCCTTTAGCAAAGGTGACTAATGTATCTTTCCTTCTTTATTGTTCCCCTCTAGGTTTGTTTTCTTTGCCATCATTGTTCTTATATTTTCTGTTGCTTTTGTGTTTGTTGTATTTTGTTTTGCTCATTGGTTGTCTGCATAATTGCGAATCAGTCAGTCTATAAATATTTATCAAATAACTGAACATCCTAATTTTCATCTATCTATCTATCTATCTATCTATCTATCTATCTATCTATCTATCTATCTATCACCTACCTACCTACCTACCTACCTACCTGCCTACCTACCTACCTACCTACCTACCTATATCCTGCTTGGAACTGACTATATTCTTCGATGCTATCTTAATAATGGTTAAGGCCTTGATTAGGACTTGAACTATTAAGTTTCTAGCAGTCTTAGACTGTGCATCTTTATTGAAGATCACCTACACACAATAATAATAGTAGTTTGAATAATATTACTGTATTATCTTTCCCATGGCCTTCATGGTTGTTCTACCAAGTGCCAATTTGTGGCATATTCCTTGACTTTCATTATTAGAACTTGCAGATCAAGATTACATACATTCATAGCATACTCACTCACTCACACACACACACACACACACACACGCATACATGCATTGCACATATACACATATGTTCATACATATATTGCACACATGCAATATATGTATGAATATATGGATGTACAGATGTTTAGAGTCAATGTTAACTCCTGGATTAATATTCTTGGCAAGATTTCAGAAGAGACATGCCATTGCCTGCTACCTAGGGCTTAGAGAAAGTGACTGGTCAAAGATCACACAGTTCTTTTAGTTGTGCCTAAAATGGAGTTAGAATTCATGGGTCTCTTGGTGCCTAGCCTGATGTTTTAACCACCATATCAAACTTATTCTTATATACTGTACAGTATACAAACATCTATTTTGTCTCCATATTAATTTCCATATCTGTATCTATCTATATCGTCTATAGCTCAATACAAGGACAAAATCCGTTGTATAGTGCCTCCTATTGGTCAGTAGCTAATATAACCAGTTGCAGGAACCACAAATTACTTCAATCGGTTTAGCACAGACTAAGAGGTTGCCTGAACTAGAGGCATCCAACAGGGATTTTTAAAAAGTCAAAATTGTAATTTCAGTAGTACAAAGGAATCTCCGACCCTTTTGCACATCGGTCAGTATCAGAGATACATACAAAAGGAGCAGCTTTATCATGCTGCTGTGACCATAAGCTTAACATTTTCACTCCCTCCTATGGATGCTGCTGATGGGAATCTAAGCAGTTATGGATCATCAAGTAGGAAGGTCATGATAGAAAGGCTGATACTATCTTGGAAAGGCAAAACAAAATGAACCCAGTAGAAAGATGTGGGGGGAGGAGGGGGAGCAAGACGAAGAAGGGATCCTCATTCCCAAAATGGTACAGGTAGTCCTCAATTTATAAGCATTCATTTAGTGACCTTTTGAAGTTACAAAGGCACTGAAAAAAGAGTCTTATGACCATTTTTTTCACACTTATGGTCATTGCAGCCTCCCCACGATCAAAATTTGGATGCTTGGCAACTGGCATGTGATCACCTTTTGCGACCTTCTGACAAGCAAAGTCAATGGGGAAGCCAGATTTACTTAACCGTGTTAGCAACAACTGCAGTGATTCACTTAACAACGGTGGCAAGAAAAGTGGTGAAACGGGGCAAAATTCACTTAGCAACTGTCTCTCTTAGCAATTTGGGGCTCAGTTGTGGTCATAAATAGAAGACTGCATGTCTTATGTTGCAATCTTGAATGCCGTTCAATTGCCTTTGTTTAAAAACTTTGGAGAAGTATCCTGATAGCATTTCTAAAATTCTCAATTGGGACTAAGTGGAATATGGAAGTTTCCTTATATTATTAGGGAAGGTTCCCAACAGCAGAGGATTGAATCTACATTGCAATACTCTACTCTATTGGACACAAACAGAATTGTCTACCAAAGCCATCAAACTGTCTTCCATCTTAGCTGGTAAATGTTTTTGATGTTCCAAAAAAGCTACCAGCAGCAGCTTTTGGAATGTTAGTATGTTCAATTTGTGGGGTCTAGAACAGTGGCCCCCAACCTTTTGGGCACCAGGAACCGGTTCCATGGAGACAGGTTTTTCTGTGGACCGGAGGGGATGTGGTTTTGCATGCTGCCAGCATCCCGGGAATGGGGCTTTGCTTGTTTGCACAGCCCAGTTTCTGGCATGCTGTGGACCGGTGCTGGTCCATGGACCGGGGTTTGGGGCCAGGGATGGGTTTCACTTACTTTTGCTACTGGTTTGCTCGTGTGCGTGCCACTTCTGTGCATGTGCAGAAGCTTCTGTCCATGCACATACCATATTTGATGACATCCGGGTGGGTAGGCAGAGCCTCCTGCCACCGCTGCTACCAGTTCTCCTGAACCGGGGCGAACCGGTATCAACCCACCACTGGTTGGGACCTCTGCTCGAGAACCTTTCCAGACATAAAGAATATCTGATTCTACCTTAGTGGTAAAATAGAAATTGGAGAATGAAGAAAGACATGTGGTGGGAGGAGAGAGGAAAGAAAATTCTTGTGTTGTAGTATGGGCATCATATTTACCAGACCGCCTTCTGCCGCCAATAGCCTCCCACCGGCCAGGACGCTCCCACAGAGAGGGACTCCTCAGGGTGCCGTCGGCCAGACAATGTCAGCTGGCGACCCCCAGGGGGAGAGCCTTCTCTGTGGTGGCACCTGCCCTCTGGAACGACCTGCCCCCAGAGATACGCACGATACCAAACCTCTGGACTTTTCGTCGGGCCCTGAAAACACATCTTTTTCACCTAGCCGGGCTGGCTTGATCCCATCACTTCGATTTTAATTTGTAATTGGTTTTAACCTGGGTTGTTTTAATTGGATAGCCAAATTATTTAATGTTTTTAAATTGCTTTTAAATTTTATATGTTATGTTTTACCATGACTGTTCACCGCCCTGAGTCCTGTTGGAGAAGGGCGGTATACAAATTAAATAAAATAAATAAAATAAATAAATAAATATTCCAGCCTCTCCTCCTTTCATACATCCATATGAAATCCCAGCATAAACAAAAGGGGTGAATGCTTTCCTTAACAATATTACTCATGTAAGAAAGAATATAGATGTTCTCCACAATCAGGTTCTTCTCATCATCCACATTTCTGTTATTTGGACATTGATAAGTGATACCAAAGACCCACATTGATACTGAAAGGCAAGCCAGTAAAATATAAATGAACAATGATAAAAACCTCATAATAAAAGCAGAAATGCAAAGCTTTTCACCTAGATGAAAAGATAATAAATAATAATATAGGACATTGATGAAGTAATCAAAATGCTTGTGTTCCCTCAAAATTCCTCAGGTTTTTATTTTGCCTTTCTGTAGAGTTCTTCCACATTTCTGCAGTTGGTATTACAGGTCTTCAAGGAGTTCTTCCCCTGAAATATTTTTCCCTCTCAGAGGTCCATAGATATTTTATCTAAGCAGAAACTTTCACTTGCATTTCAAGCTTTGATGTTACAATAGCATTTGGGAGAAAGAAGGCACGTACAAATCCATAGGTATCCATTGTTCTCTCATACATACATATAAGAGAGAGAAAAAAACAGAGAGAGGCAGAGAGAGAGACAGAGACACAGAGAGACAGACAGAGACAGAGACAGACAGAGACAGCACTGTTATTAACATCAAGCTGTCTGCAATTACTGTAAGTTCAGCAAGAGCCTAGTGGCGCAGCAGACTAAAGCATTGTTATTAACATCAAGCTGTCTGCAATTACTGTAAGTTCAAATCTCACCAGGCTCAAGGTTGACTCAGCCTTCCATCCTTTCTAAGGTAGGTAAAATGAGGACCCAGATTGTGGGGGCAATAAGCTGACTTTGTATAAATATACAAAAGTATGAAGGCTATTGCTTAACGCATTGTAAGCCGCCCTGAGTCTCCGGAGAAGGGCGGCATATAAATCAAATAAAAAAAAAAAAAGACAGACAGAGAGAGACAGAGAGACAGAAACAGGGAGAGAGAGAGAAACAGAGAGAGAGAGACAGAGAGAGACAGAGACAGAGAGACAGGGACAGAGGGTTGCTCTTTGGGGATTGGGAGAGCTGGGAATTATATAATCATGTTCTTGCCATTTGTGTGAACTAATGATGCTTAATGAAGGTGGGAAGTCCTATATACTTCCAGACTTCTACTGCTCAGCAATAAGTCATCATTTGGTCACCCTGCCTCAGGAAAAAGTCTCTCCAATTTAAGGTGAAGCAATCAGTTATTCTCCCACTTCCTCATGCTCATCTTCTTCCAGACAAATACCCAACTATTAAAAACAAAATAAACCAACAAAACATCTCAGCAAAAGATCCTTGTCTAGCTGGGAGGATCCCATGAGAAAATCCTCTTCCCACCTTGGTGCCCTTCCTATTACCGAGCATTGCATTCTTATAACATCTAAAGATGCTAAGGGAGGGCAGGTTGCATGAGAGATGACAATGGACGAATGATGTCATTAGTTTTTCTAATTGAAATAGGCCCAGAATTCCTGCAGCTGCCATTTAAGGTGTATATCAATCAACCAAAGATTGTGTTATGTTTCTTTTACACCATCACAATGATTAGTGTGTGATGGAACTGCTGGAAGCTCTGATGCATACAGGATGCACTGTTTTGCCGTACAATGGGCCCCATTTTCACTTCCCGTGGACGAGCATGACTGCAAGAGCAGAATATCTGTGCAAGCCATACAAGAGACACAAATTGGGCCTACCCCACATGCCTCAGCATATATCATCCCTCGTTAAACTGTGCATCGATTAATTAGCACAGATTATATTCCATTAACTATCGGCATATGGCTTTGTTTTAATGTTCTTTGTGTGTGAAATGTTTGGGACGCAAGCATGAAACCGGTATGTGAGTAATTGTTTATTCATTAAGATGGGACGACTCCCAACTGTTTGCACAAATGTCATGGAAAAGTTCTCACGGCCTCATTTGCGCAGATGGTGAACAATCCTCTCGGGAATCTTGCATTAACTGAAAGCCTTCAGAGGATATTATCTTATTTGTTTTGGTTGATAAGGCATTGAAACTCAATAGCTTGTATAGATACTCCTCCATTTCACATCCTGATGAGAAGCTGCTTAGAGCCTAGATTGATCTCCAACACATTCATTCTTCCTCTCTCCCTTTCTCTTCTCCCTCTATTTTTTTTTTTTTTTTGGACCACAAGTATGTCTTCTGGGCCAGCAGTTGCATTTTTCATCATCATATGCAAAACATATGGCTGCCATATTTACTCTGTCTTTATTATTTCCATGTCAATGTACAGTGCATCATTATAATTTGAGACTATTTTAGGTTAGAATGGTAGCCGCTACCGCTACCAAGTACATAAGTATCACTTTTGTCGTATAATTTGTTTGCCAATAGATCAATTTGCCTTGAGAATAAGGCGAGATTAGTGGAGGCAGAAAAAGCAGGGAGTGCGTTTTGTTTATTTAGTAGCCTAATATGTTTGCACATGTCTTGAAGCAACTTCAGTAGAATCAATGGGAAAGAGTCAATAACAATAATCAATGCTGATGTAGTTACTGCACACATGAGTGGCGAACATTTTATAGAGGATTGGGAAACTTTGTAGCAATTAAAGATTAGGTGTTTCAAAGAACACACACCACACTCTTCCACTTCAAAGAAATACTTTGTTTTTCATATCTGTTCCTTGGTGGTTTTTCTAAGCAATTTTGACTGATCCCAGGAAACTAAGTGCAGTAAGATGTGATTCTTGGACAACACAGTTTTTCAAAAGTTTTGCTTCCTGAAAATCTTTTGATGATTATGGTAGAACCATTCAAACTGAACATAAATATAATTTCAGAATGACTGTATCACGTAGGAATATGACACTAATTTTTAATGACTATAATGAATTTAATTGCATAATGTTTCCAACATACTGAATGAATTCACAAGGTTAAAAGTATTTTGCTGCTGATTTTCATTTGTATTCAGTGTCCATTGCATCTTTCTGCAGTGTCCAATGATAGCCAGTCAGCTTTTGATGATTCCAATTGCCCTGATACTGTTTTTCCATTGTGGCAATGTCCTGGTGAAATCTTTCACTATGTCCATCATTGAGCGCACCTAGGTTTTCAAGAAAGAAGTCCAAGAGTGAATGCAGAAAATGAATCCTCAATGACTTCATGGTCTTGTATGCTGTAAGAGGTTTGTCCACCAGATGAATATAATTTCTCAAATACATCCTTGAATGCTTTCCAGGCAATTTTCTCTGACCCCACTAACAGATCTTCAAACTGCTGTCATTGATGATGTATCTGATCTGTAAATCAACTAAAATGCCTTCCTTAACCTTGGCATCAACCTTGGCAACAATTATACTTGAAAACAAGTATAACAAGTATCCGCTTCAAATAACAAAAACCTTCACCTTCCTTGTTCTTTGCTCTAACAGACTGTTTTCCAACAGTCTGAGTTTTATGTGAAGCAAAGGCAAAAATATCTTTGTTGGATCAATAAGTGGTTTGTGTGCCATGTTTTTCTGTCCTGGGATCAAATTCTGTTGACATGGCTATTTCTGTTTAATTAATGTGACTCTCTTGCATTGCTGTCATATTTGCATTTATAACAACAGTACTTGGTAAATCTGAACTGCATTTGAAGCAGCAGAGCTGCTAGATTAGAATCATTAGATCTCCTCAGATATTCCAGTTGTATTTTGTGTACTGGATGTGCTTCCATGTTGTTGTATGTTTCTTGCATGTGTGAAGCATATCAACAAGTAATGAAAAGCATACATTGCCATTGTTTAAAAACAGAAAATGCCTATAAAATGGTACACGATCAGTTAAATTATAAGTTATTTTTGTGACTAGCAACCAAAAAATCTATAAAATACACCCAAAAATGTTCAGGAAGCAAAACTTTTATTGCCCATTGGGAGACAATCAGGAAATCCCCGAAATTTAGACTTGATGGAGAAATCCAAAATAGGCTAAATCTTCATCTGAGTAATCATTACAGATATGTATTTTCTTTCCTTTACACTCAAATTTCATAAACTTTACTTTTTTAAAAGAAAACAAGGTGAAACAAATGCAAAAATATAGCTCTTTGGGATTAAAAATATTATAACCCTAACGTTTTGGTGGATATTGCTGTAATTCGCTTCTTAAGTGATAGACCTTAAATGGAAATGAGCACCTCATTATTTTTTAATGTTTTATTGTATTGTTATAATACACAAATTATTGATTGATTTTAATTTGTACCATGCCATAACATGTCTTCTGCATTTTTTGAAATCCTTCTTTCTCATTCAACTCAACTTAAAGGCAATTTTGTTTGCCTTTTGTTTGCTAAAAAGAAAAACAATTCCCAATATGTAATGTACAGGTCTTCCATTACTTAGTATTGAGATAATTATGCCTTGTTTATCTCCAAGAATATATTAGGAAGGTTTTTTTTTTCCAGACTGTAGAATAGTGTGGATAACTAGGAAAAACAAATCTACATACCATCTTCTGTTTAACAAAAATAAGTTCAAACCACTAGCCAAAGTGGCAGTCCCTTAGATATTGCAATGGTGCTATCATATCACCCCTATTCCTTCTTTTCATTAAACTAGAAATAGCCAATTCCTGCAACCGTTCTTCATTTGTTTTAGTCTTCAGGCCCCTAATCATTTTTGTTGCTCCCAATCCTATTGTAATGAATTAGAGATTCTAATCTCTAATTCATTACAATTACAGATCTGCATATGAACTTAATATTCCAACTCTTACTAATTTCTAGTGCTCTTTGATATCATTAACTTTCAATTCTTGAAACAGAGCAGAGGAAAGCTAGGTATAAGATTCAGCAGTAAATATCTATGGAGTTGGAAAAATGTTATACAAGAGCCAAATAAGATGCAATATAATCTGCCTGGTTTTGAACATTCAGATAGAAATAAAACAAGAAGGGGGCTATGATTAATGTGTAAAATTAATGCAATTTTTATTGTTCTCTATGCATATTGGATATATTGCTCATGCTTATATCACTGGTGGTGCCTGCATACTGCTGTCCTTTTTTGCCTGCTTAATATAAAGGCCTGCTTAACATAAAGGCCAATGTATCTAGACACAAGAGTCTTAAATTATTAGCTATCTTTATTGTACCCATACAACTACTCCCTTGTGACATATATCCTTCCAGAGTTCTAATCCTTGATTCATGAATGACTTTTGATTTATGGAAACTGTGTGTTTCTATAAACTGCAACATTCTCAAAGATGCTGATAATGGATGAATGGAAGTGGTTGATAGATTAACAACAGATCCCACCTCCTTCCCCCCCCCCACATCCTGCTCCCACCCTCCCCCATCTTTTAATTTGATTACAGTGTTTGGATCTTGACAGTATTTTATTTATGTCTTTTAGCTTTTGCACGATTTTTATCTTTTTAAGATGGTAAGCCACCCAGAGTTACCCTAGCATCTTGTATGGGACACTGCTACTCATGGCCATGTGTACCAAATTATAAAGACAAAAAAATATGGAACACTCCAGGAATCTAGGAAAAAAACATGGAAGCATTATATTCAATCAGAATAGAGCTGAAAGGGACCTTGGAGGTCTTCTAGTCCAAGCCACTGCTCAAGCAGGAGATCCTATACCATTTCAGTCAGGTGGCCGTCTAGTCTCTTCTTAAAAGCCTCAAGTGATGGAGCACCCATAACTTCCAAAGGCAAGCCATTCCACTGATCAGTTTGAGTTTGAGTTTGAGTTTTATTAAATTTCTATACTGCCCTTCTCCCGAGGGACTCAGGGCGGTGTACAGCCATATTAAAACACATGAATTTATAAAATTTAAAACCATTAAAATCAGATATATAAAATTTGGCCCTCAATTTAAAACACACATACACCCATTTAAAATTCATATCAGGCCAGTCCGGCTTACTGAAACAGAAGGGTCTTAAGGGTGCGGCGAAAAGTGCGCAGGTCGGGGCTAAGACGAAGCTCTAGGGGCAGCTCATTCCAGAGGGCAGGTGCCCCCACAGAGAAGGCTCTCCCCCTGGGTGTCACCAGTTGGCATTGTTTGGCCAACGGCACCCTGAGGAGCCCCTCTCTGTGGGAGAGTATTGGCCGGTGGGAGGTTGTTGCTGGCAGAAGGTGGTCTTGTATATACCCCGGTCCTAAGCCATGGAGCACTTTAAAGGTGGTGACCAACACCTTGAATCGCACTCGGAAGACCAACAGGAGCAAGTGCAGCTCGTGCAGGAGGGGTGTTACATGGGTACGCCGAGTCGCACCCATAACTACCCGCACGGCTGCATTCTGGACCAGCTGGAGCCTCCGAGTGCTCTTCAAGGGGAGCCCCATGTAGAGAGTGTTGCAGTAGTCCAGACGGGACGTGACCAGGGCATGAGTGACTGTGCGCAGGGCATCCCGGTCCAGAAAGGGACGCAACTGGTGTACCAGGCGAACCCGATAAAAAGCTCCCCTGGCCACGGCCATCATATGATCTTCCAAAGACAGCCGTGCATCCAGGAGAACACCCAAGCTGCGAGCCCTCTCTGTGGGGGCCAAGGTTTCACCCCCAATAGTCAGCGATGGTGCCAGCTGACTATACCGGGCTGCGGGGAGCCACAGCCACTCAGTCTTGGAGGGATTAATTGTCCTCACTGTTAGGAAGTTTCTCCTTACTTCTAGGTTGCTTCTCTCCTTGATTAGTTTCCATCCATTGTTTCTTGTCTTGCCTTCTGGTGCTTTGGAAAATAATTTGAACCCCTCTTCTTTATGGCAACCCCTCAAATACTGGAATACTGCTATCATGTCACCCCTAGTCCGTCTTTTCTCTAGACTGGCCATACCCAATTCCTGCAATTGTTTTTCATATATTTTAGTCTCCAGGCCTTTAATCATCTTAATTGCTCTTCTTTGCATTTTTTTTCCAAAGTCTCAACATCTTTTTTGTAATGTGGTGACCAAAACTGGATGCAATATTCCAGGTGTGGTCTTACTAAGCATTTATAAAGCAGTACTAATACTTTATAAATCCTTAGTAAGACCACATATTCATGGATATGTTTATGTGAGTGAGTGTGTAAAGTAAGGATTTCAGCAAGTGATAGCCATATTTTACCATAATCACCCATAGATAATTTATAATAAATAATTTGTTAGTACCTTGATAATAGGTCAACTCAGTTACAGATCATCCTGTAATTCTTGCAAATCTTCATCCTTCCAATGCTGAAGATAAAGCTTTTTAGTTATGAGCAGGACCCATAGAATCCATTTTCTTTGTCTGATGTCTATGCGGTAAGAATATAATTAAAAATACTATGAACATCTGTGAATATTACAGCTTGTCTCATCATTATGACATAACTTCTTTCTCAAAAGCCACAGTTATAGGCAAGGGTGGACTGCTGGGGGTTCGCAAGGGTTCAGGAGAACCTCTAATTAGATTCTGAGTGGTTTGGAGAACCCCCAAATCCCACTCCTGGCTGGCCCCGCCCACCCCGCCCCTCCCAGGCGTCCCCACGTGGCCTGTTTTGGATGCAGGTAAGTGCAGGGCACACACGGAGGCTCGGTGGGGGTGAAAAATGGGCCTACTGGAAGTTTGGGAAGGCTGGAAACAGGCCCATTTCTGACCTCCGGAGGGCCTTCGGAGCCTGGGGAGGCTGTTTTTGCCTTCCAGTGGCTCAAGGAAAGCCTCCAGATCCCAGGGAGGCGAAAACGAGCACCCCCACCATGGTGCAGGAGGCTGACTAGACCATGCCCAACATGGCCACGCCCACCCACCAACCGGGAAGAGAACCCCTTGCTAAAATTTTTGAAGCCCACCCCTGGTTATAGGACACTGCATAGACATTTATTTTAAAAACATTTAATATCTTTGTAACTTCAACATCATAGCAATTTATTGAAACAGTTTTAGTGAGGTTCTTAGCCTGCACCCCACCACCTTCATCATTTGATTGAAGCAATAAATTGTGTAGTGGTATGGATTGTGACAGTTTTCTCCTTATTCTCCAGTTGCCTTCCTAGACTCTTGGCTATTTTATCTGCCTTAGAATTGGGCTCTTTTATATGTGAAGAATAAAACAGGACATTACTCTCTGATCAACTACTTGACATGTGTAAGGATATTTCATTTGCATGTTTGGTCCCAGTTGTGTGTCACTGTTCTCCGGCCAAGGAATATGAAAGCACAATTTTAGAGGAATGACCGGCATGTAATTTAACTAGACCTTGAAAGAAACAGATAGAATGATCAGATTATTTATCTCCTTTAATATAGGGAAAAGCTTCAAAGCAGCTTGTCAATATTATTGGACTGAACAAGACCACCAGATAGGTTGCTGGAAAATTGTCCTGCCCTGCCTGGTGGTTTTGGCCTCTATTATATGTTTCATTTTGTTCACATTCAGACACAAGATGATGCGCAGTCATCCATCAAAGTCACCCAAGCAAAACAATCCTGAGGCTTATCTAATGAATGTAAACGATTGTCTCATTGAAAGAGCAGAGAAACCATATGTCATTGTCATTTTAGTGGCGGCAACTCAATCCGTGTTTAATTTAATTAACTCTGGCAATTAACACAAAGTTGAAAATCATATACATTAAAAAAAAAATAATCTAATGAACTAAGGAGTGTGCCAGCAATATAATGAGCAATTACTGTTGGAAAGCATTTGATTAAGATGATTAAAATCAATGGCTATAGAATGAAAATTTAAATGAAGGACAAAGGTAGAGTCAAGCAGTTTAAGTTTAAGAGGCAATTAGAATAGTTGCCAATGATATCCATTAGAGGCAGGACTCTGCTTCATATGGAATCAGATACAGGTAATCCTCAATTTACAACCATTCATTAAATGACCATTCAAAGCAGTGGTGAAATCTAACATTTGTTACTACTGGTTCTGTGGGCATGGCTTAGTGGGGGAGGTAATGTGATTGGGTGGGCGTGGCGAATTTTTTTTTAACTTTTAAAACCACTTTTTCTACAACCTCTTCAGCGAAGAGATTGTAAAAAATGTTTTCAAAAGGCTCTGACGATCCCAGCTGAGTTGCCTGATCAGCAGAGGCTTTTTTTCTTTTTTTAAAAAAGAAAAGATCAGGAAACTCAGCTTGGATCATCAGAGCCTTTTAAAACCTCTGAAAAGGTTGTAGAAAAAATGCTTTTAAAAGCCTTTGACAATCCCAGCTGAGCCGCGCGATCATCAGAGGCTTTTTTTTTTACTTTTAAAAGCGTTTTTTCGGCCGAAGAGGTTGTAGAAAAAATGCTTTTAAAAATTAAAAAAAAAAGCCTCTGATGATTGTGCGGCTCAGCTGGGCATGTGGGGGGGGCAGGGATTTTTGCTACCGGTTCTTCGAACCACCCACCTCCATCGCTACCGGATCAAGCGATCCGTTCCGAACCGGGAGCATTTCACCCCTGATTCAAAGTTACAAGGGCTCTGAAAAAAGTGACATGACCGTTTTTCACACTTATAACTGTTGTAGCATCCCTATGGCCACTTGATCAATATTTGGATGTTTTGCAACTGGTTCATGTATATGATGGTGTTCTGAGGTCATGGGATCACATTGCAATGTCAAAGGGGAAGCCAGATTAACCATGTTACTAATTTATCTATATTACTACCTACATTACTAATTTATGAGTCATAGTGGCACAGTGGTTAGAATGCAGTACTGCAGGCTACTTCAGCTGACTGCTAGTTCCCAGCAATTTGGCAGCTCGAATCTCACTGGCTCAAGGTTGACCAAGCTTTCCATCCTTCCGAGATTGGTAAAATGAGGACTTAGATTGTGGGGGACAATATGCAGACTGTCTGTAAACCACTAAAGAGGGCTGTAAAGCACTGTGAAGTGATATATACATCTAAGTGTTATTACTATTAACAATTGCAGTGATTCACTTAACAACAATGGGAAGAAAGATCATAAAATGGAGCAAAGCTCACTTAACAACTGTCTCACTTAGCAACAGAAATGTTGGGCTCAGTTGTGGTCATAAGTCAAGGACTACTTGTACTAAACTGAAACAGGTCACTTTACCTCAGGGTTTGTAGTTGACCTGTGGGATGCTTAGATCTGGCCCGCAGGGCTGCCCTGAAAACAACAAAGGACCATCATGTGGTGCCTCTTCCAGCAAAAATGGAGTTCAGAAGGGCTGCATGTGGCCCTCCCAAGCTCCCTTTTCACTGGCAGAGGGTTGCAGGAGGCCGTTGCAGCTAAAAATGGAGCTTGGGAGCCTGTTTTCTCTGGCAGAGTGCTCAAGCCCCCACAGGGGCAAGTGACGTCGAGCTGACCACATCCACCCCGGCCATGCCTACCCCATCCCGGCCCCCCAAGGCCAAACAGAACCCTGATGCTGTCCTCAATGAGTTTGACACCCCTGCTTTAGCTAGATCATCTTTTAAGTGAAGTACCACTTCCTGGACTCTTCCTGTTGGCTTGAGTCAGGTTAGGTTTTACATGTACCCCAAATAAATACAATTTTGCAATAGTCAATTAAGAGTAGGGAGAGTTTTGAAGGGACACGTGATTTCTAGGAAACCTCAGCAATGTCTCCCTTAAAGCTGAATTTCACTCCGACTTGGAAGCATCAGTTAATATTTAACTTTGCTGATAGATAGTGGCTGTTTGGCACATGTAGAAGTCAATTCTTTCTACTTTCTATGACCTGGATTTGAAGGGCCTGACCCCCCCCCCACCCCATCCCATGGTGACATGATCACATTTGTGATCACACATGCAGACAATCTATCTACATTTATGGCTGGTTGAAGCACCCCACAGTCACATGACCACAATTTACAATGTTTATTACCAGTAACTGGCATTTACTTCCAGTTTTCGGCAAAAAATGCCCATTGTGAACAATAGGTTCACCTATTCGCCTAATTAGCAAATGTTTACTTAAGAACAGTAGCATTCACTTCATGATCACAGCACTTGCTTAATGACTGTCATAGAAAGTTGTAAAATCAGATCAGTTGCATGATGTCATGACCTGCTTAGAGACCGGTATGACTTACAACTGTAATTTCAAGCTCAATGATGGTTGCAAATTGAGGACTACCAGTCGTTGTCTGCTAAACCATCACTGTAATGCAGGGATGGGCAATTAATTTTCCCAAGGGGCCACATGAAAAACTGGGACTGATGTGGTCTGCAGAACACAAAATGCCAAGGTTTGCCCAAATGGCAACAATCTTTTCAGGCAGCTGGCACCATATCTCTGTCATGAACAGGCTGCATAAAAGGAAACGTGTAAATAGAATAAAAAGTTCACCAATTAACTGGTTTTAAGTAATGGAATATGTTACATTCTTTGAAGACTAAGTCCGTTGTTAAACTACAAATAATATTTGAATATAAAAAAGTCAGACATTATAAATCATAAGTATAAACCATAAATCAGAAGTGTTGGGATCACATGGCATAAACATTTGATAGATAGATAGATAGATAGATAGATAGATAGATAGATAGATAGATGATAGATAGATAGATAGATAGATAGATAGATAGATAGATAGACAGACAGACAGACAGACAGACATGATAGATGATAGATAGATTGATAGATGATAGACAGACAGATGATAGATAGATAGACAGATGATAGATAGATGATAAACAGACAGACAGATAGATACTGTGTTTCCCCAAAAATTAGACCCTGTCTTACATTTTTTTGAACCCTAAAATAAGCGCAGCCCGATTGGGCTTATTATCAGGGGATGTCTTATTTTGGGGGAAACAGGGCAGACAGGCAGGCAGGCAGGCAGGCAGGCAGACAGACAGACAGACAGACAGGGCAGATAGGTAGATAGATAGATAGATAGATAGATAGATAGATAGATAGATAGATAGATAGATAGATAGATTAAAAGTTCAGTAAATTCTATCCAAACTCTCAAGATATATTCTGATTTAACAGATCTTTAGAATGAAATTATTATGACTTCACATTAAGAGAACCCAAATTTCAGGTGTGGTACAAGTGCATATATAAAATTATAATCCCCAAATTGTTTCCAAATTGAAAGACACTTCCATAACTTGACAAACTATTCTTCCATGGAAAGAATTTTTTTGTACTTTCATTGAAAACGATTTCTATAAATTTGCAGCATCTCCCATGTAACAGAACAGTTTGGTAAGCTTTTTCAGAATACAAGGTTTAATAATATTTTATTCAAAATAAAGAGTTGAAAAGGAAATTCACTTTTTAGAATTTGTTTTATTTTGGCATAAATCATTTTCCAAAACTGTTGAGTTAAAAAAAAAGAAGAAGAAGAATCAACCTGGTGATTACATTTCCATCAATTTTTAGAGGATGAGCTCTCTATTTTAGAAATCAGAAATAGAATTCTGATATCAGCAGCAAAATATCTTATGTATATTGTTTGGTGTAGATTTAATGCTGGAATTGGAATTCTCACTGAATTCTCATTAGATTCTATAATCATTTAATCATACAATCTTTAACTTGTCCAGTTTATCAATTGTATTTCACCGACAATTTGTAAACACCACCCAGTAAATGCTCTGAATATTGTAATCTGTTTTGCAAATTCAATCAAGTTTCTAAATATTCCTCTTTGGTTTTGCCAGTCTCAACATTACTTATTTGAAGATTTTGAAACTAGTCAGGTGCTTCTGGCCATTCTGAAGAAGTAGTCTCAAAAGAGTTTATCTTTGACGTACTGATAATCAAATCTTGTAGCCTATATGATTTATTCTCTCTTCACTGAACAAATTTCTTTGTGCTTTCCTTTTCATGAAAATAAAGATTTAGTAATGAGGGGAGAGTGAATACGTCTGGACTCATTGTTTTCCTAGGCTAAAGTGAAAAAGAAAAAGAACTCTGAATTTATAAAACAAATTAGAAAAGTTTGGAAATCAAAGCTGAATAATGGTAATACAATCAAAGCCATTAATACTTGGACTTTCCCTGTAATTCACTACATAATGACTAATGTTGACTGGACACAAGTTGGGTGATTTTTTTTTTATTTATATGCCGCCCTTCTCCGGAGATTTAGGGCGGCTTACAATGCGTTAAGCAATAGCCTTCATCTTTTTGTATATTTATACAAAGTCAGCTTATTGCCCCCACAACTGGGTCTTCAATTTACCTACCTTAGAAAGGATGGAAGGCTGAGTCAACCTTGAGCCTTGGCGAGATTCGAACTTGCAGTAATTGCAGGCAGCTGGTCTTAATAACCAGCTTAATAACAGGGTGCCTTAGACCACTGTACTACCAAGGCTCTTGGTATGATAGCAGTGTTACAATATTTTGAGGGGCTGCCACAGAGAGGAGGGGGTCAAGCTATTTTCCAAAGCACCCGAAGGCCAGACAAGGAATAATGGATGGAAACCTATCAAAGAGAGATTCAACCTAGAAATAAGGAGAAATTTTCTGACAGTGAGAACAATCAACCAGTGGAACAGCTTGCCTTCAGAAGTTGTGGGAGCTTCATCCCTTGAGACTTTCAAGAAGAGACTGGACAGCCATCTGTCAGAAATGCTTGAGCAGGGGGTTGAACTAAATGACCTACAAGGTTCCTTTCAACTCTCTTATTCTGTAATTACAAAGACCAAAACCTGTGGTAAAATATCATGCATTAAATTGGGGAAAAAAAGTGACATTTATTGTGTGTGTTTTGCCAAGCAAAATTGGGGTGGTCATGGTTTGTTGCAAGTGAAGCAGACAGTGGAGGATGAAATCAGAGGTTTAAATGATTACACAGAAACAAGCACAGAGAAGAAGCCAATAAATGTCTTGAAGGAAAAAAATTCGAATGGGAGAGGCTCAAAGGTGACTTGCTAAACTGAACAGTTATCAAATTGGAAAGATAAATCTCTGTATGGTCAATCCCTGAAATAAATTAAAGGCAAAACTAACAACAATTGGGCAACGGCTTCAAATCAGATTGAGTCCATTGAGAAGAAAACGAAAGGATTAATATATGCAGCCAGCAGAAGAAATCTGGGAGTTAAGTCCATGCATCTTGAAGCTGCTGAGCCTGAGAAACACTGAAAAATAAAATTATGCACATAATTTGGGGTCAGAGGCAAAGATAAAGGAAAGAGGTATAGTGGGTCTTTGTATACAGATTCTACCCTTGTCTATGGCAAGTGAAATACCGTATTTTTTGGAGTATAAGACACACCAGAATATAAGACGCACCTTAGTTTTTGGGGAGGAAAATAAAAAAAAAGCTGATTGGCAGATGGATCGGCCTCCAATCAGCTGTTCCCAGAGGTGAATTTTAGCAACAGGTTCCTTGGTTGTGAGCTCTGTGCCTTGCTTTTTTTTTTTTCTGCCTCTGAAACTCCATTTCAGAAAAAACTTTTTCCTGCCTCTGAAAGCCTCCGAAACAGAGCTTCAGAAAAAAAAGCTTCTGAAGCTCTGTTTGGGGGCTTCTTTTCTGAAGCTTCATTTCTGATGCTTTTTTCAGCCTCTGAAACCTCCATTTGAGAAGCTGGGCAGGGCTTCATTCAGAGTATAAGACGCACCCAGATTTTCACCCTCTTTTTGGGGGGAAAAAGGTGTGTCTTATACTCTGAAAAATACGGTACTATATTGTCTTGACTTGCCCTGCCTGCCCTGCTTTGCATTTTTAGAAGACTGGGGGGGAAATTAGAATTGTCCTTTTCTGGATATTGTGCCTCCTGCCTGAATCAGGTCAGCTTATGTAGGTCTAGGACAACTTGCCACCACCATCTCACCACAGCCAACTGCGGTCAACTGCATGTCCACCTTGCCATGACCAACTTACCATAGCCCTTTTGCCTTCACCAACCTGCTGTGGCCATCTTGCTGCAGCCAACTCACCATGAGAGTATCACCACAGCCAACTTGCCACAGGGCAACTCGCCGTGGACATGCCACATACAGCTTTGTGATATTTTGTGTGTTTGTGTAGTTAGAGTGAAACACTACAGAAACACACCAAATCTCAGAAAGCTGCACAAATATTTTATTTTATTATTTTATTTATATTTTTAGATAAAAGCAGCTAAATTTAAAACTTCCTTAACTTTAAATTGCTATGTCTAAAAAAAAACAAAAAAAACTCCTAAAAAAAAGCCAATTAACTATTTTTTTAAAGCTCCCCCCCCAAAAAAAAAACAACCCCAGTTACTTACCCAATTGAAGGCACAAGGCAGGCAGATTCAGTTGCTCACCAATGAGATTGATTGCAGGCAGGCAATTTCAGTTGCTAGCTGATGCAATTGATTGCAGGGATCACAGCAGGCAAGCAAAGCTGGAAAAGCAAGCGAGCTGGAAAGAAGCGGCAAGCGGCCAAACAGCCAAGCGGGCAACCAGGTGATTAGGTGGGCATGAACGGCGGGGGGGGATTTTTGCTACTGGTTCTCTGAACCACCTGCCACCATCGCTACTGGATTGGTTAATCCAGTCCGAACCAGGAGCATTTCACCCCTAGTTCCTTATCATCTGGTTGGAAACAGACTCATATTTGCACTCTTTTCTGAATTTAGCAGGATTTTTAAAAAATAATGCATGCTTTTAATGAACAGGATTTTGTGTGATTTTTTTTCTATTGCATATATGTTTTGCAAGCAGTTTCCCCTAAGATATAAAACACGTTTACACACTGGCCCCAAAGTGTGAGTGCTTTGGGCCCACAGGTTTTTGTTATGCCTTTAAATTCTATAACTTCAAGAGGTACAAATCAAATGAAATGAAAATTCCATCTCTACCCAGCCTCATCTTTACCAGGAAATTATTTTTTAAAAAAACCCATTCCTGGTAAAGAACTAATAGGCCATGATATAAAATTAACTGCAAGCTTTTATTCCCATAGTCCAGGATGAAATATGTATATCTAGAATTTCAGCTGGATCATTTTTTCCCCACAGAGTGTGAATTAAACTATTAATTAAGCTAATCAGACATGCTGTTTGCTGCTGACAATGACCCTGTTTGAAATTGTGAGTTTCTTTCAGCTTGCTGAGGAATTCTTGTTGAAAATTCCAATTAGTTCAAAATTAAATGCTCTTCCTGCTCTGCTTGAACAAAATATTCAGACAAGAATGTCCACAGAGTCAAAAAGTCAAGATGGCAATCATACAACTGAAACCGAATCCCTTTTTAATCTGTGTTGTACAGTCAACACAAGTTAAAAAGGGGGGCAGGCAAGGTTCTAATTGTGTCATAGCTACTATGTTGACTCTTCTTCTTCTTCTTCTTCTTCTTTTTTTTTTTTTGATGTTCCTCTGATAGATACCCTAGTATGCTGATACGTGCATTCTTGGAATGAATTTAAAAGTGATTTGGATATCACAGATAGCCAAGGTTGGCTTCCCTCTGCTATTCCTTGAAGCAGTCTGACATTGTTCAGCTTCCAAAGAATTTGACTCTTTAATGTGTGTGGATCCTGGCAAATAGATGGGGAAGAAATGGAGATAGTGACAGATTTTATTTTCCTGGGCTCCAAGATCACAGCAGATGGGGATTGCAGCAAAGAAATTAAAAGACGCTTGCTCCTGGGGAGCAAAGCTATGGCAAAGTTAGACAGCATACTAAAAAGCAGAGACATCACTCTGCCAACAAAAGTGCATATAGTCAAGGCCATGGTTTTCCCAGTTGCAATGTATGGCTGTGAAAGTTGGACCATAAGAAAGGCTGAGCGCCAAAGAATTGAGGCCTTTGAACTATGGTGCTGGAGAAGACCCCTGCGAGTCCCTTGAGCTGCAAGGCGATCAAACTGGTCAGTCCTAGAGGAGATCAACCCTGACTGCTCTTTAGAAGGCCAGATCCTGAAAATGAAACTCAAATACTTTGGCCACCTAATGAGAAGGAAGGACTCACTGGAGAAGAGCCTAATGCTGGGAATGATTGAGGGCAAAAGAAGAAGGGGACGACAGAGAATGAAGTGGCTGGATAGAGTCACTGAAGCAGTAGGTGTGCATTTAAATGGACTCCAGATGACGGTAGAGGACAGGAAGGCCTGGAGGAAGGTTGTCCATGGGGTCGCAATGGGTTGGACACGACTTTGCAACTAACAACAACAATGTGTGTGGAAGCCTGAACAAAACTGGGCCACTTTAATCATGAATAGTAGAGATGTGCTGGACTTGCCTGAGATCTGAAGCACTTCTGAGTCACTTTTGAAGTGTGCACAGTCTGAGTCTATACTATTGATACCGTTTACCTTTGCTCTCCTCTTTTCTTCTGGTATCTCACAGTAAAAAAATATTTTTTTTGTGCTTGCTAAGAACCATCACACCACTGTACACAAACCCCCATAAAAGCACTGGCTTTCACAGAAGTATCAAACGGTCTTCATTTGTTTCCCTAGACTCTAGAGTCCCCCGCTCCCTCTTTCGACAGCCCTCTGCCAACTGATTTCACACCACAAGAAAACATGAAATTGCAAAAGTGAAATGTTAGCTGTGCAGTATTACTCTCTGCTTCAAGGTAGGCTAAGGCTGTTTCTTCTAAATGCCAAAGCTGCTGGATTACAAACTGGGTTCTCCCTCGCTTCTATTATCCCTTCTCCAGTTTAGCCAAAATTTAGAACTGTCCCTCCCGTTTTTCCCTCTGTGCCACATTCTGTTGCGTTTGTCGAATGGCTTTCTCATTCATTTGTAAATTCTGCATTATTTAAAAGGTATCTCTTGGCATGGTTTAGGAATTATATTACACCAGAGATTTCCTACTGGGCAGCTGTATTGTACACGCAGGCTAGTCGCACACAGATAACTTGACACTCAGAATATTCCAGGAATAACAATATGGCCGTAATAATCAAAACTGTGATATCTGTGAGAGAGTTTTTCAAAATTGCTTTTTATATTGCTTTGTTTGATTAGAATCGACTTCACATTTCCTGTCATGGATATTGATATGTATTAATGCATACGCCAGAGTGAAAGAAAGAGAGATTTAAAAATCCAGAAATAGCACAGTGCCTCGCTTGATTACTATTAATGTAATCCACGAATAGTCTATCTTTCTTCCCTGGAGTTCAGTGCTTTTTCATTTTGTTCTTATAACAACCCTATGAGTTAAACTTAAATAAGATTCATTGGCTAAGTGAAGATGTGAGCCTGGATCTTCTTAGCCCCTTAAAATACCCAAGTATTTTAAAAGTCACAGATCATATTAAAGCACAGAGAATATGGAAGAACTTTCCATGATGAGTTATTGTAGTTTAAAACTAAATTTTTTTATCAGTCCCGGCAGTTACAATTCAGGCTTTTATTCAGTTCACCCATACTATGAAGTCATTATTGGTTTAATCTTTTTTACACAGCATTCAGCCACAAACAATGGTTCAGGTACGTTTCGTCAATATAATATATAGGTAAAGATAAAGGTTCCCCTTGCATATATGTGCTAGTTGCTCCTGACTCTAGGGCGTGGTGCTCATCTCTGTTTAAAAGCTGAAGAGACAGCACTGTCTGAAGTTGTCTCCGTGGTCATGTGGCCAGCATGACTAAATGCCAAAGGCGCATGGAACGCTGTTATCTTCCTACCAAAGGTGGTCTCTATTTCTCTACTTGCCTTTTTTACGTGCTTTTGAACTGCTAGGTTGGCAGAAGCTGGGAGAAGTAACAGGAGCTCACCCCGTTACGTGGCACTAGGGATTCAAACCACTGAACTGCCAACCTTTCGATCGACAAGCTCAGCGTCTTAGCCACTGAGCCATCACATCCCTATGCATATAATATATAGCAATCCTCATATTGCGACCTATCATTTAACAACCATTGGCAGTCACATAAAACACTGATGGTTGTAGAACATTATGCTGAGCCGTCCCTTCACACAACCGCATTTCAGATGCTTGGCAACCTGTTCCCATTTACAACAAGTTACCAAGTGCATATGATCATGTGATCGCCATTTGCAATTTTTTTTCTACCAGCTTTTCCAAAATGTCAATAGGGGAGCCGGTAAGAAAGTTGGCAAGTGAAGGGGAGATTGGATTTAGGTCTGTTCCCCCAGCATGGTGAGAGATTTCTCCTCTTGTCCATTCAGGAAGGGGAAATCATCCCATGAACTGGAGGAATGGACCTCAAATCTGGTGAAGCCAGCATTTTCCCTTCCCCTCAAAAAAGAGTCTTGAGAGGAAGATAAAATGCTAAGAAATGCCAGTTTTTTGAAAGGCTCAAATCATTGGGGTTAGATAGCATTTACACTAGTATTCCTGGAGGTCTGGGCCCTTTCTTTGGTGGTCCACTTAACAACTGTAACTGGGAGAGTCGATATTTTGTGGTCATTGAGTGAAGCGATCACACTAACAGCTGATTCACTCAGTAACCAAGATTCCAGGCTCAGTTGTGGTTGTAATTAGAGGACTACCTTTAGCAAAGAAATCATATGGTAATATGGTTTCTTCTGGTTGATTGACCTGGGTCTATAACAGGGGTGGGTTCTACTTACCTTTACTACCAGTTTGGAATGGAAGTGCGCACACATGCTTGCTTTGCTCGCGCATGCGCATAAGCTTCTGCGCATGCGCAGATCGCCAATGATGACATCCGGGCGGGGCCTTCTGCCAGTTTTACTACCAGTTCTTGCAAACCGGTCCGAACCGGGGCAACCCACCACTGGTCTATAAGCATATGAACCAAATTTATTTAATTCATTTTTATTCGATTTTAAATTTTGTATATTTATGTGTTTTATTTCATGGCTGTACACCGCCCTGAGTCCTTCAGGAGTAGGGCGGTATAGAAATTCGATAAATAAAATAAATAAAATAAAATAAAATATGAAGAAGCAAGCATTTGGCTGGGAATTTGACTGGTTGGAATTATATAGATCCCTGTTTATAATGAGTTTAGGGCCAAATAATGAATGGTAGGTGAATCTTACTAGTCTTCTGGGGGCCCCAGGCCTGATGACAAAACCAGGTTTTGAAGGACTTCTGGAAAAGCAACATTGATGGAGCCAGCTTCACTTCTGGCTCCATCAATATTGGAGAATGTTTCATAAGGTGGGTATGACAGAGAAGGCTCCCTTCCTGGCCCACCACATGTCGTTCCCTAATAAAGGAGACCCATAGGATGCCTCAAGAGGCACAGTGGCTCAATAACTTAAAAGACACCAGAGAAAGTCTATACTCTGGCAGTTCAAGTCCTACCATCATGTGATGGAGTAAGCTTCCATTACTTGCCTCAGCTGCTGCCAACTTAGCAGTTTTTTTAAAAAAAGATAAAGGAGTGCCTGTGGATTTTACTCTGCTAGATGTTGCCAACTATAGGAGGACGTTTCAAGACGTCTTGCTATATTCAAGAAGAGCTGCTCTATCTGGACACATTTCTGCGGTCATGTGGTCAGCAGGATGTCATGGAGCGGTGTTACCTTCCCACAGAAGAGGTAGCTATTTCCATTTATATGCTTTTGAGCTGCTAGATAGGCAGGACCTGGGAGCTCACCCCATCAAGTGGTGCTCGGGTCTCGAACTTGGGCTGCTAGTTTTCTAGCCCTCAAGCCCAGGGTCTTAACCACTGAGCCACCATCCCACCCTACAAACCTAGCATTTTGAAAGCATGTAAATGCAAGTGGATGAATAGACACTGCATATAAGCATGTGGGAAGGTAACAGCATTCCATGTTTCACCATATAGCTCCAGCTTTGTGCTATAGCGTGATGTCATGCTAGCCACATGACCTGAGAAATATCTTTGGACAGTGCTGGCTCAATGACTTTTAGCAGAGGTCTTCAAACTTGGCAGCTTTAAATCTTGTGGACTTCAACTCCCAGAATTCTCCGCCAGCATAGCTTGTGGAGAATTCTGGGAGTTGAAGTCCACAAGCCTTAAAGCTGCCAAGTTTGGGGACCTTAAAGAAATGGAGATGAGCATCTCCTCCTAAAGTCAGCTAGGATTATCAGAGTAAAACCCTCAATAAAACCCTTTACCTTTGCCTTAATAGCATACCTCTTCTGCCAGATCTAACGGGACAGCTAGATGTAATCAGGGAGAGGATGTGCCTCGGATAGCCCAGCCTCAAGCCATGAAGGGTTTAAAGGTCTAAAGAGCATCAAAATGAAAATTGTCTTTTTGGCTAAATACAGATGAATGTGGGAGATCAGGTTATACCTAAATTGTACGTAAGGCAAATATTAATAGCAATAGCACTTAGACTTATATAATGCTTCACAATGCTTTACAGCTCTCTCTAAGCGATTTACAGAGTCAGTATATTGTCCCCAACAATCTGGGTCCAGCCAGTATGTTGATAAATTGCCTATATATCTCCTCCACAATATATGCCACATCTTTTTTCTTTCATTCTCTTCTGTCTCTGTGCTTAAAACAGGCGTACTTAGAATTTTGAAACCAATTGAAAGTGGTCACTCCTACATTTGATCTGGCCTCTGGACCTTGTTTCTTCATCCACAATTTCAGCAATAGCTCATAACATATTTTTCTGGACTAGATCACACCGAGCAGAAATCTGGGAATAAGATGCAAATTGCATTAATGAAAACACCACTGGGTAAGAATGACTTAACACCAACATTATTTAAAAAGCAATTATTTTAATGGTTTTCGATAATCGCATTCAGACACAGTTGTGCTAACTGAAGATTTTTGCAACTTGAAAAACAATAAGGTTGCAGAGTTACATCTTTTTAATTTGAAAAATGGATATAGCGAGATATTTCACCAAGATTAGCATATAAAATTTCTTCCATCTAAAGATTCTGGTGAAATAAAAAGTTGCAAGTGAAAATGAAATTTTCCTTGGGGCTACTCAATTTCAAACAAATATATCTACAAAGATGAGGGGGTCAAACTATTTTCCAAAGCAACCAAAAGCAAGAAACAATGGATGGAAACTAACCAAGGAGAGAATAGCTCATAACATTAGTTCTAGCTCATAATAGTTAGAACTAAGGAAAAATTCCAGAATGGTGAGAGCAATGAACTAATGGAATAACTTGCCTTCAGAAATTGTGGGTGCTCCATCACTGGAGGCTTTTCAAAAGAGACTGGACAACCATTTATCTGAAATAATATAGAGTCTCCTGCTCAAGCAGAGGGTTGGACTAGATGAGGGGTGGGTTCTACTTACCTTTACTACTGGTTTGCAACGGGATTGTACACAGATCGCTGATGATGACATCCGGGGCAGTTGGTGGGGTTTTACTCCCACCGGTTTTACTACCGGTTCTTGCGAACCAGTCCGAACCAGGGGCAACCCACCACTGGGCTAGATGAACTGTAAAGTGCCTTCCAACCCTATTATCATTATTCAATATCTATTCTATTATGTTATTGAAAAATTGTTACCCAAATTTATCGTGGCATATAATCCTTTGTTTCACTGAAGTATTCTGCTAGTACAATTCATCCTTTTAGCAACTGCCTCGTTTAGAGACCATTTGCTGGTACAACAGTGATGAAAAAGTAATTTTACAATCAAACCTTTCATTTTCAGCCTTTGCATATCTGTAAAGTAAGTTCATAAGAACAATTGTGATTTCACGTAGAGACCATTTCACTTAACGACTAAGTTGCCTGTTCCAATTGTAATATCGCTAATAGAGAATTAAAGGTAAAGGTTCCCCTCGCACATATGTGCTAGTCGTTCCCGTCTCTAGTGGGCAGTGCTCATCTCCGTTTCAAAACTGAAGAGCCAGTGCTGTCTGAAGACGTCTCTATGGTCATGTGGCTGGCATGACTAAATGGCAAAGGTGCATGGAGTGAGTTACCTTCCCACCAAAGATGGCCTCTGTTTTTCTACTTGCATTTTTTATGTGCTTTCAAACTGCTAGGTTGGCAGAAGCTGGGACAAGTAACGGGAGCTCACCCCATTATGCGGCACTAGGGATTCGAACTGCTAAACTGCTGACCTTTCGATTGACAAGCTCAGCATCTTAGCCACTGAACCACCGTGTCCCACCTCTGTTAAACTACTAGCTGTGTAAAAGAAATACCTCCAATTCCTCCATTTAATCAAGATGTTTGTAGGCACTTGGGTTTGATACTTATTCACAAGTTGTCTGGCAGATCTTCCCCCCCCCTTCCTTGCGGAATAAAACTTTTCAGAAATGATTGCTGAACTCACGCATTGGAGTGGAGGTGGGGAGGGAGGGAGGGAAGAGAGGGAGCGATTGAAACTGTTTCCCCATTGGAAACCAAGGACTTTGCTTTTCTTATTGCAGATGGATTCACATTATCTTAAACTTCTTCAATTAATAAATAATACTTTTGGAGATTTTAGATTCCTGTTGTTTTGAAGGACAGATAAGGGAGCAAATAATATCATGTACTTTCTCCTGGCTTGTTTTGGATGCCTCTAGATGGCACCAGATGCTTAAGCTGATTCTTAAAATCCTTGGAGTACACTGCATCTTTGAAGACTTTGAGCCTAGTAAATTTTCATTCCAACTGACCAACTCTTTTTCTGTGCCGAGCCTCTCTATAGCCAAATAAAGAAACACATGGATGACCTTGGGGAAAGTATTAAGGGCAGATTTGCAGAAAGAAAAATACAAAATCCTAAAAGAGAGAGAGATGTCTGAGAAGGAAACTCAAAATTGCCCCACCTTGATTTTGTTTCGTATAAGATGGGACATAGAAAAAGCCCATTATAGAATAACAATTCTGTTATTCTATAATCTATAGAATAAATATAGAATCAAAGGCAAACCTACCATGTCTATTTCTGAATGGTTCTATTGTGAAGAGCTGGCATCACTCAAGAGATTATTATTTTTCCAGATCTTGCTTATCTTGTTGCAATTTTCTTGTAATTTTATTACACACTTTGTCCCCAAGAGTTTTCAGATTGTGAGTTATGTGGCTACAATATACTAATTTAAGGTGACCAGACGTCCCGCTTTTGGCGGGACAGTCCCGCTTTTGAGCAATTTGTCCCGCGTCCCGCGGCGTTTTAAAAAAGTCCCGATTTTTCATTCTGCTCCTGACTCCTGGCTGCCTCCCCGCTGATGGCTAGAGGGAAAAAAAAGTCTTTAAACTCTTGCCGCGGGGCTTCAAAGGGCCGACCTACAGCTGATCAGTGTTAAAAAAAAAATGAATAGACCCATGTCTGCAAAAATAGAAAAAACAGCCCCTGTTAACAGCTTCCGCTAGGTTAATTAGCTGCAAAAAGCTGCAAAAAGTTCCTGGAGCAGATTTTTCCCCCCCTAGCTATACTGAAAACAAAGGCGAAAGCGAAACTAAACCTGCAAGGTGACAAAATGAGGCAGAGAGAGATTTCTTTCTTTTTCTTTTTCTTTTTCCTCACCAAAAAAGGTAGGTCACATGACCAGATAGCCACGCCCACCCAGTCACATGACCAGATAGCCACGCCCACAAAATAAGCCACGCCCACAATGTCCCTCTTTACCAGTGTTAAAATCTGGTCACCTTATACTAAGGTGACCAGACGTCCCGCTTTTGGCGGGACAGTCCCGCTTTTGAGCAATTTGTCCCGCGTCCCGCGGCGTTTTAAAAAAGTCCCGATTTTTCATTCTGCCTCCTGAGTCCCGGCTGCCTCCTGAATCCCCGCTGATGGCTAGAGGGAAAAAAAACACTTTAAAGTCTTGCCGCGGGGCTTCAAAGGGCCGACCTACAGCTGATCAGTGTTAAAAAAAAATGAATAGACCCATGCCTGCAAAAATAGAAAAAACAGCCCCTGTTAACAGCTTCCACTAGGTTAATTAGCTGCAAAAAGCTGCAAAAAGCTGCAAAAAGTTCCTGGAGCAGATTTTTTTCCCCCTAGTTATACTGAAAACAAAGGCGAAAGCGAAAGTAAAGCTACAACGTGACAAAATGAGGCAGAGAGAGATTTCTTTCTTTTTCTTTTTCTTTTTCCTCACCAAAAAAGGTAGGTACAAAACTGCAAACAATGGGAAATTTTGGGCAAAAGAGGAGAGTTCAAGATTTTAAAACACAAAAGAAAAAAAGCTCTATTTAACCAGGGAATTGTAATAATTGAGATACTATTAATAATTGTATGTTGTGTTGAAAGCAGAAATGGTTAAGTTGTGGTTTGGAGGAATATATGGGGGAAATTATTTGGTTTATTATTATTGGTAAATATAATTAATTGATTTGTAAGAAATTGGATTGCATGGAAATAATTGGAATATTCATGTTCATATTGATTAATATACAAAAAAAATAGTTATATAACTAATTGATTTATATTAAAATGTTGAATTTGTATTAAACAACTGTATTACATAATTACATAATTAACCAATGTGAGGATGGATATAAAAATAGATGACAATGGGAAGGGGTATAATATAGAATAGAAGGGAAAAATTGAATTTGATTAAGATTAGAGATGAGGATGAAGGGTAATATTGTTTTTTTAAAAAAAATAGATGAGGAATAAATATGGCAAAAAGGAAATATAGAAATTGTAAATTTAATTGAAATGACTAAACGCTGTTTAAATTTGTGAACCAGCCAAATATTCTGTTCAAAGAAAATACATTGTATGTTTGTATGTGTGTTTCTAATTATTGCTATTTATTCATATTTGTTCTCTTTTATTCTTTAAAGTTTAACAATTCATTCTTAATCTTAATATCTTTATATTTGCTTGGGGTTGGCTTTCTTCCCTTTCATCTTTTTTATTGTACAGCAATCTTTCTCCTCAAACCTACCACCACTCTCTTTTCTTTCCTTCTTACTTTCTCTTCCCCCCACCCTCTTTTTCTCCTCCCTACTTCCTCTTCCTTTCTCCTTCTCCTCCTCTCTTCCTCCCTCTCTTACCCTCACTCCTACTCTAATTTCCATTCCTTCATCCCTCTCTATTGCTGTATCCTTTAATGCATATGGACTACTCAGAGGGCTGAAAAAGTTATTTTTGACTGGTCCTCACACTTTTGACCAGTCTTCGAATTTATGACTGTCCTCACATTTTACATTTTTGCCCTATCTTGTCATCATGGTGAAGAGAAGCAGTTGTGAAATGAGTGACATGGTTGTTAAGAATGCTGCATGGGCATAAATATGAGGATGGTCATAAGTGTGAGGACCAGTCAAAAGTGCGAGGACCTGTCAGAAATGACTTTTTTCAGCCCTCTGGTTAGTCCTTTTGTGCATATGGACTACTCAGAGGGCTGAAAAAGTTATTTTTGACTGGTCCTCACACTTTTGACCAGTCCTCGAACTTACGACTGTCCTCACATTTTACGTTTTTGCCCTATCTTGTCACCATGGTGAAGAGAAGCAGTTGTGAAATGAGTGACATGGTTGTTAAGAATGCTGCATGGGCATAAATATGAGGATGGTCATAAGTGTGAGGACCAGTCAAAAGTGCGAGGACCTGTCAGAAATGACTTTTTTCAGCCCTCTGGTTAGTCCTTTTGTGCATATGGACTACTCAGAGGGCTGAAAAAGTTATTTTTGACTGGTCCTCACACTTTTGACCAGTCCTCGAACTTACGACTGTCCTCACATTTTACGTTTTTGCCCTATCTTGTCACCATGGTTAAGAGAAGCAGTTGTGAAATGAGTGACATGGTTGTTAAGAATACTGCGCGGGCATAAATGTGAGGATGGTCATAAGTGTGAGGACCAGTCAAAAGTGTGAGGACCTGTCAGAAATGACTTTTCAGCCCTCTGAGTAGTCCCTATACACATAGCCATGGCCACCCGGTCACATGACCAGCTAGCCACGCCCACCCAGTCACATGACCAGCTAGCCACGCCCACAAAATAAGCCACACCCACAATGTCCCTCTTTACCAATGTTAAAATCTGGTCACCTTACCTTATACTAATTGAAATTACTGTTTGGCTTTTTAACTGGCAGTTTCTAGCTACTTAGCTCCTTTCAAAATCTAAGCATGGGAAACTTTCCTCCTCTTCCTCCCTCTGCTCCTCCCTCCCCCTCCCCCTCTAAATGTTTGTCCTCTAAAATGTTTGTTCCTCATCTCGTATCACTATGGCAATGTAAAAAAAACAATCCAGGTGATTTGTTGCCTCTCTGTGTGGTAATAGCTTGTCTGTTTGAGTAATTTGGAGATTTGGTGGTCATTGGAGAAGTGCAGCTCCACCCGTGATGCTTCTTTGATTTGTTCTTGTCTTTGTGCTTAAATATGTTGCTTCTCCTTTGTGGCATTATTATTATGTTTCCTACTTACCTGTAAGAATATATTTGCTCCATTAGGTAGAGCAGACCAGGAAATCAATTCCAGAGGTAGACTAAAATTACTTTTATTAAGATTGGCTAAAATTACTTTTACTGTGATAGGTATAGTGACAGAATCTTGCTAGCCTCATTGTACTTCCTCCTCCTCCTCCTTCCCCCTCCCACTCCCCCTCCTCCTTCTTCCATTTTAGTGAATTGGAGAAGTATCTGTCTGAACTGCTTCTGAATATTATCTTGTTCTGGACTTCAAAAATGATACCACTCCTTATGCCTATGTAATGGTTCTTGCATATAGTATCTCCATCAAAGTCATCTTCCTTACTCTTATGGAAAGTGTATTGCTTCCAAAAAATTGCTTTTGTTTCCGAGCTTAAACAAGTGATTAATGAGATGCCACAATGTTTTGAGTGACATACCAACATTCACCAACACTTGACAGCAACTATTCTCAAAAAGCACACCCCATTCTTGCATGTTTTTCAGAGGCTGCAGAAGCTGCGCAGAAATGGGGCATGTTCTCATACACCCTCCAGGGCCTCCAAAGGTCACTTGAGGGGGATCATGCGCTCATGTGGCCTGGACCCCCTGAAAATGAGTTTGTTTAACACATATATTTCTCATATATATATATATATATATATATATATATATATATATATATATATATATATATATATTTATTATATATATATGATATATATATATATATATGATATATATATAAATGATATATATATATATATCATTTATATATATATATACATAGACAATTATATATATATATATATGATGTTTTTTTATGAATTAAAAGGAATATATATATATATATATATATATATATATATATATATATATATAACATTTCTTCATATAAGATATGGGTGTCAAACTGGATCGCATCACATGATGTATCATGATGTTTTTTGACTTTGTGGAGCTGGGGTGGGCATGGCCTTCACGTGACACATCTGGCCCGCGGGCCGCCAGTTTGACAGGCCTGAAAGACGTAGCACTACACATATTGTCTGATGGTAGTTCCATTCTTGAAATTGTATTCATATCCAATTCTTACAATTATCTGGCTGAAGAGATTCAGAACTATGCAGATGAGCAGCTGGGACAGTCTATCACTTTGGTATATGTGGCATTTCTGTGAGCTGTCTTCCAGTGTTGTCTTCCACAGTCCCATTGAGTTCTTGACGAAGGTCCTTAGTATTCTGTTGACTTTTCTATAGAAAAGTCCAGAAAAGACCTACATACAAACACCCGCGAAAACCTCAGAAAACACACAAACACACACACACACACACACACACACACACACACACACACACATATATATATATATATATATATGCGCGCACACACACAGAGACATATACATATATGTGTGTATGTATGTATGTATGTATATAAAGGTAAATAGGAAGGTAAAAACTAATATAAAATAATAAAAAAGAAATTAAAGAGAAAGCTAGAAGTGGAAGAGAGAGGGGAAAATATAAAAGAAAACAAGAAAAAAGGCACAAAGAAGTAACTTCCAAACTTCTTTACAGAAGATATAAATTATAAAAATTGATAAATTATAAATTTACTTCTGACTCTATGATTACAATCTTCTTCCTACAATCTATCCTGTGTAATCATCAAAACTATAAATCATAAGTTCATTTGTTCAAAATGCAAAGAGTCCATAAGAGATTTCTAGTCGCTAATAAATGTCTATTTGAAATGCTTTCTGAAGGCAAGAGACATGCAGGTATGTATGAGTTCTGTCATAAAATTGATATTTTGACACTAGTAGACTAATGGAGTAAGAAGATAAAACTGTAACAATGCTTTGCTCACTCTGTAAAAACAGTTCAATTCCTCCGTTTTTGTATAGCTACAAAGAATATATGATCTTTGTTTTCCTGGGGAAATAAAGCTGGTATGGTAGCTATCATGGATTTGGTCATAGATTGTTACATTTTCCAATGTAATAGAAGACAAACTATAACCTTTCCTGTTTTTTTCTGCATAGAATCTATGGCCTGTATACTTTTCCATTTGTTCTGTGGTGTGTATCATTACAATAAATGTGAGAAAACTACACGGTGTGACTAGGGAAGTAAGAGATGCTAGGAAATGCCATCTATCCCAAGAAATATAAAATTATGCATTTGGTTTCTAAACTCAAAGGTAGACTGTGTTAACTGAGGAAAAGATATCTGGTGAACATTGTAAAAAAATCATGAGCTTTATTGATTCACACTAATACATCAATATGAGAAGATAAAGAGATATGGTGAGTTGTATGGTACGACTCAATTAGGGTTTTTTAATGTGCCTATAATATGTTTGTTTTTACACCAAATTTGTTGAAATATGCAGTAACAGTAGCCCCTGCAACTGAAAAGACTTACGCTAAATTCAGGCATGTTAAATCAACAGCCATTTTAAAAGACAGATATTTTGGAGGTAGAGTCAGGGACAGAGGCAGAAATATAAGGAAATTATTCCTTGGACTTTTCGATAACAAATAATCAGGACAGATCATCTTGTATAATATCTACCTGTAACTACTCAGAGGTCAGTAACAGTAAAATCAATGATTAAACTATTAATTTATTTCAGTTTTCAAGAACATCTTCCTGTTCTTTCAATAGGATTATTCTGATATCAAGCTTTCCTTTTTCATATCATGCCATTTGTAGGAGATGACCAAGCTGAGCCTGAGGGAGGGATCAAACACATCATCAGTCTCAAGTTCCTTTGCATCAAAATCTAAATCCAGCCCAACTTGAATTCCATTGATGCTTATCTTCTGCCAATTTGCTTTGACTGTTAGTAGTTCAGATTCTTGTAGAGAGCTTTATCAAACAATAAACCTATATTCATTTGAACTGCCTGGACTCCTGATTTCCTGCACTTGCCAACATTTTGTGTAAACAGTATTCCAAATTCTGGACTAATCCATCAGCACCAGATTTTCATGGAACTGGATCACAGTTGGAATGTAGCATCATCTGTTCCGCTCCAAACAAATGAATTCTATATTAAACTATCCCACTCTACCTCATGATCTGGATTTTGGATAATCTGGGTTTTGGATAATCTGATGATGATTCATCTTTAATCTGATGCTGATGCATCTTTAATTTTTACTCAATTTCATTCATTTTGTTTTTGGTTTTATTCTCTTCCGTTTTTGGTATCTTAATTTAATTTATTTTAACATTGTTAAATTCTATATTATAGCTGTTTCTGTGCTATGTTTTCCTTGGAGTGTTTCTATGGAACAATGAATACATTTTAAAAAATACATTTGTGTTATTGTTCTTGAGAAGATTACAATCTTATTTTTTCCAGTTTTCTCTTTTTTCTTTTTCTCTGTATGGGTGTAATCTCAAAATGAAGTCCAACCTAAAGCAGATCTTTTCAACAACCTATGCCACTAGATTACAGTATCTATCTTTGACTTATTTTTGGCAGCTTGATTGAAAGGCTCCTGACCGATGGTGTATGTAAGAGAGGGTAAATGGAGTCTGGTTTTATCAGCCATTCACTTTCTGTGTTAAGGAACTGATGCAGAAAACCATAGTGCCAATGGATAAACTGAATATGAACCGCTAAGGACAGGCCTTTATATAGCAGTATATTTTTTTTAAAGGTAAGAGTTTGAGAATGAGGATTTAAAAAAAAAAACCTTCAGAGTTTCTGATATATGCATTCTGATTCGGCTAGCAAAAAAAAGAAAAGAAAAAAGCTGGGATAAAAATAATAATGTCTTTTCACATGATATGTTGAAGCAATGGAAAAATGCTATAATTACGTCTGCCTATCTAATTAGAAAAGGTGGGATATGGTAAGTATTGCCTTACATTTTTATTTCTTGGATTTATATCACTTCTTTCTGTAGGAGCTCAAGCCAGCATATTTAGACTCATGCCTCCCCACAACCATCCAATGATGAATTGAGTTGATAAAGAATGACTGGGGTGATATGATAGCAGTGTTCCAATATCTAAGCATTTGTCACGAAGAAGAGGGATTCTCCAAAGCACCTGAAGGCAGGACAAGAAGCAATGGATGGAAACTAATCAAGGAGAGAAATAGCCTAGAACTAAGGAGAAATTTCCTGACAGTGAGATCAATTAATCAGTGGAATGACTTGTCTCCAGAAGTTGTGGGTGCTCCAATCTCTCCAAGAGATTGGACAAACATCTGTCTGAAGTGGTGTAGGGTTTCCTTCCTGAACAGGGGTTTGGACTAGAAGACCTCCAAAGCCCCTTCCAATTCTGTTATTCTGTTTTTCTGACTTACTCAAACTCACCTAGTAAGCGTCCATGGTTGAAGAAAGACTCCCATTTACAGGAATTTTGAAAGATGGTGGATCGTTCAAGCAAGGAGTAAAGGTAATCCTTGATTTACAACAATTCGTTCAGGCCCATTCAAAGTTTGTTTCTGATTCTCTGTAATCTTCAGTAAATTCTACTTATGTAAATATTAATCCAGTCTTTCTGAGGAAATTTCTTGTCCTTTACATAAAGTTGAATAATACTAGTGAGTGTGGTAGATATGAGGATCTCCTCTTATTTTATCTTCACACTGATAGCAATAGCAATAGGACTTAGACTTATAGACCGCTTCATAGTTCTTTACTATGTTTACTACTTTACGCCTCTTTAAGTGGTTTAAAGAGTCAGCATATATTGCCCCCAACAACCTGGATCTTCATTTTACTGACCTCGGAAGGATGGAAGGCTGAGTCAACCTTGAGCCTGGTGAGATTCGATCTGCCAAACTGCTGGCAGCCGGTGATCAGCAGAAGTAGCCTGCAGTACTGCACCCTAACCACTGCACCACTGCAGCTTTGATCATTCTGTGCAGTAGGTAGGATTGAGAGATGAAATGTAACTGTAACTGCCATGATTACTTGGATCTCTGACCATAGAACTCCTGGTCACAGTCCAACATCATCATCATCACACCACAATGAATATCAGACTTTCCAAACCAGGTATTTCTCCAATATATTTTTCATTGGTTGAGCCATTCCAGCTGTGAATTCCTAGACTTTCACTTCTAATACATTCTCTAGATGCAAAAAGCTATTCCATACATAAAGCATGTTCTTTCCAACATTTGTGCTATTGGTGGCTAATCTTGATATTCCACCCAGCATGAGAATCAACATTTAATATGATCCACAGCAGAGTTTACTCTAGGTCAGTGATGGCTAACCTTTTTCAGATAGAGTGCCTAAAGCATGCGCCCAAACCCCCAAAATACAATGTGTGTGGGGGCCCCGTGCATGCACCCCATGCATGCATGCACAGCCCCTGCAGTGCCCCACCTGCTGCGCATGCACACATCCCCCCCCACACATGCCCTGCCCCCTGTGCATGCATGATCCAAAGACCAGCTGGCTGGCAGGAGGCACATGCGAATGAGCGGCGGAGCTGAACTGGGGTGACGGTTTGCGTGCCATCAGAGAGGGCTCTGCATGCTACCTCTGGCACACGTGCCATAGGTTCACTATCATGGCTCTAGGTCTTTGATCTTGAAAGGTGTCCACTGATAGTTAAATACTTAAAAATACATTTAAATACAGTATCTATTTTGTATTCCTTCAGGGTAAGGCTTCACCTCATTGGATAAACAATGCCTCTGAGGTTCATAAACTTCAGTCCATATGGAACGTTGTAAATTAATACATTCTAAGCCATATGAGGTTTCATGGCAATGTCAACTTTTCATGTCACAAGCAAAAGCTTTTGGTTTATAATTCTTCTTGAATTACATAGCTATAAACCCTTTTTGCCAATGATGAGAAGGGAGTTTCCAATTAAGAACTGTGCAGCTGCCTATTGAATAAACATACATTGCACAGGTTGAGTTCCATCAGTTAGAACTGATAGTTCTATCGGTTAGAAATGTAACAAAATCGTAGAGCACAATGCCCACTTTTCCTATAAAATCAACTCAGTTTAATTGATCTTATAAATAAGACACAAGATAGGCCACCCCTGCAATGCATGGGTGCTTTTTTTTTCTCCAGGCAAAAGCCCACCCATGGCCTTTCAACATTGTTGTTAGAGATTATCCCCAATCCTCTGGAATAATCCTTTCTCGGGAATTGTCAGCCTTACGACCAACGATGAAATGAGCTAATTCTACTTTGTTATATAGCTACATTAATAGAATCTGGCAATTCTGAAAGTTGTTCTCTTCTTGTCTCCTTTACAGTACAACCAACTAGGGAGGGTGTCTTCTGAATCTCTTGGCCCAGCCATATTTCTCTTGTGCTCAACTGCTTTTTATCTGAAAGCTCCCTTGGTTGCATCTCTTTGTTTTGCCTCCCAAGTTACTCTTAGAAGACTAACTAAGATGATTAAAGGCCTGAAGACTAAAACATATGAATAATGGTTGCAGGAACTGGGTATGCCTAGTGCAGAGAAAAGAAGGACTAGGGGTAACACGATAGCAGTATTTCAGTATTTGAGGGGCTGCCACAAAGAAGAGGGGTCAACATATTTTCCAAAGCATCGGGGGGCAAGACAAGAAACAATGGATGGAGATTAATCAAGGGGAGAAGCAACCTGGAAATAAGGAGAAACTTCCTAACAATGAAAATAATTAACCAGTGGAATAGCTTGCCTTCAAAAGTTGTGGGTGCTACATCACTGCAGGTTTTTAAGAAGAGACCAGACAGTCGCTTGTCCAAAATGGTGTAGGGTCTCCTGCTTGAGCAAGGGGTTGGACTAGAAGACCTGCTTTCCAGCTCTATTCTGATTGACCAAATGTGTGTGTATTACACACACACACACACACACACACACACACACAAATATGCATATGTGTGTGTGTATACATACATGCATAAATAAAAATGAATAAGAGGGTAGATGTAGCATTATTGTGATAGAACACGGGTGTCAAACGCCCACAGGCCAGATGCTTCACATGCTGGCCACACCCACTCCCATTTTAGCGAAGGGGGGAAAAGTCATGATACATCACGTGATGATGTGAGTTTAACACCCCTGTGACAGAAGCTCTACCTCTTTTTTGCCTGCATGGTTATCTCCTATGATAACCTACCTGACAATGAAAGATCCAATAGATGGGCAACATCAGGGAACTACAGGCCAATTCCCTGCTTGCCTAAACAACTCCCAAATTGCTAAGTGGTGTGAAAGTACCTAATTGACAACAAGCTCTTTTCACCTGAGCAGAACGGAAATTATCCAAACAAGGAAGAAAAGATCAGCTCCTAATTCCAAATGATTTTAGAATGCCATCCTAAAACATCTGTAGCATCACCTGAACACCATTGGCATTGACAAAAATCACCATAGGTCAACTGCAAAAAGCAGCTTTACTCAGAACAGCTTACATCCTGTGACAGTACCTTTAACACCATCAAACAACATCTGCCTACCCCAGATCCTTAGGAAGAACTCCATAGGTGGATAAAAATGTCAAACCCAATCTAAACATCTAGCTGATTGTGTAGCTACTCATAACAATAACAATATCTATCAATGTCAGATAGTTGCCATCAATGCAGGTGGGTCAATATTGAACATTATGGAGAACCCTGCTCTAAGCTATTCAGGATACATGCCACCTTGGAAGCAGGAAGTTGCCCAGCCGAAGACTCTTTCATGGCTGGTTTGACTCCTGGTAACTTCAAGGACTCATCCCTGCAATTTTCTAGGGTACAGTGCGGAAGTGGTTTGCCACTACTTTTCTCAGGAAAGTTTTTGAATTGCCAGTCTAGCCTATGGATGTGGTATAATCCCCATCCAAGTACATACCGGGTCTGCTGTTGATTGGTTTCTGAGCCTAGATAAGTGCTATCATTGTCAAGGCTGCCTCTTTTATAATTGGTAAAGGAGGAGATGATTCTTCAAGCTGTACTGGACCCAAACTACTTCGGCTTCAAAAGTAACAGCTATGTGAATGTTTTCAATAAATACATTACTGCTACGACTTCAGAAAGCAAGCAATTCACTCAGACACGTAACTATATTTCCTCCAGAGGTCACTACTGTCTCTGAAGTGCAGCAGATCACTGGGGAAAAAAAGAGTTGGAATCGGGAGAAAATTTAATATCATGTTGTCCCATCCTTATACGCAAATTGGAACACAATTGTATGCCCTTAAAAAAACAAAACATTTGTTCCTTTTCAAACCCTTGCATGGTAATTTGCAGTTATTTCTTTTTTTTTTTTTTTTTAAAGTGGATCTAAGAAGGAAAATTATGTGGGAACCATCTACCAATTATTGTGCAATGTGAGGGCATTCACAACGTGTCAAACCTATGAGGTATCAGGTAGATATATCTGATCACTTTGAAGCCAAGTGAGATACTTTTTCAATAAAAACTTAAGAAACAGTAGAATGTGATGCCCAGGGTTTCTAAACCTTAGTCACTTGAAGATATGTCAACAGAAACTCTTTCCCTCTGGTCTCATTAGATGCTACAGGAAGCCTAAATATATTAGCAGAGGAAGAAAAGAAAAGAAAAGAAAAGAAAAGAAAAGAAAAGAAAAGAAAAGAAAAGAAAAGAAAAGGGAGGGAGGGAGGGAGGGAGGGAGGGCGGAAGGAAGGAAGGAAGGAAGGAAGGAAGGAAGGAAGGAAGGAAGGAAGGAAGGATGGATCTTAATTTGAAGGAAAACTAAGGAATTGCTTGACTGGAATATGACTCTGACTTCAGATTGAAAGCTACTTTAACATAATAGTAAGCCGAAATCCTATGGTTGTAAATTGTTTTAGTCATGAGTTCACTAGTTGAATCAAGCTTTACTTTGAGAGATTAAAATACAGAGATACATTGTAGCCAGGGGGATTTGTGAAGAGAGGGTCAAAGATTGTCAAGGTGGTATTCATAAGAATACCCAACAGAAGCAACACCCCTTTTAAAATATATTTTTAAAAAGGAGTCAGTCTTGGATTGCTTGATAATGGTCTCCATCTTGACTTTTTTTGATACTCCTGTTTATGCTACTTATAGGGGGCTCTGAAAAATCAATATGCTCAATTGATTCTCAGCTGAAATTCTGATTTATGAAACCTTTATCTTTACACTGAATGACTGGTCTTCTATTCCATGCTGATTTTAGATTATTATTATTTTTCCTTTTTATGGTTAGAACAAATTATTATTATTATTTATTATTATTATTTATTAGATTTCTATACCGCCCTACTCCCGAAGGACTCAGGGCGGTGCACAGCCAAACAATAAAAACACATACAATACAAAATTTAAAAAATAGAATAAAATCAAATTAAATAATTTTGGCCCCGACAAATTTAAAACCCCAAACTTTTAAAACCAATTTAAAATTGAATATATAAATACTAAAAAATATTTAAAATTTTAAAAATCTTTTATAAAAGAGGGGGAAAATTAGGCCAGGCCGGCCTGGTGAAATAGTAAGGTCTTTAAGGCGCGGCGGAAGGTGCGCAGATCCGGGATCCTCCGTATCTCTGGGGGGAGCTCGTTCCAAATGAGTAGGACACTTTCTTAGTAATTGACAAAGTCTTCTCTAAACAATTAGATGTCCTTAAATAATTTTTTAAAACCTAGGTTTTAACAAAAGAATAGAAAAGAAAGGCAATTCTAGGAAAGTGCTGAATGTGGACCATAGGATAATAATGCTTTCATCTTAAACTTTCATTTGTGCAAAATGTAATTAGACTGGTGTTTATTTCAAAGGAGGGGACTCATTTTCCAATTGAGTAAATAAAATATATTCTACAATTAGTTGCAACATTCCACAAAGAATCGTCTTTAATTAGATTTTGAACGGTATCCTAGAGTCAGTATGCATGGAGTTGGGGATTAAACGAATCCCTCAGTTAATTTATTTGAACGTAATCAATGAATACAAGGATAGATATGGTAAAAACCATGTCTGTCATGTAGCATTTGCAATTACTAGTATTCACCAAATTGTTGCTTTACTAATGGGCTCAAAGGATCTGTTACTTACTCTTTCAATTCTAAACTCATTATGTTTGAAAGTCCACTGCACAAAACATGACCACTGGAATGTCTAAATTATTATTAATGGCTGGCCAGATCGGAGATCCAGGATGACAGATATCTCTGTTCTTTAAAATTAGGATTTTTCTCTGCCTTATTCTCAGGGGTTTTTTTTTTTTTTAAAAGAATGCCATAAAGAACTGGAGGTGGGGGTTTGAGAGGGGGGGATCATTTTGAAATTCTTGTTTTTAAACTGCATTTAGAACATCTGATCACAAAAATGCAACTTTCCGTATTCTAGGTGGAAATGTGATTCAGAGTAAATGTAACACCATCTGCACTCCATTAAATCAAATATTCTCCATTAAATCAAATCTTTTCTTGCTACTAGGCAAGCTGGGGGAAAATGCATTTCCTTTAAACTGCTGCCAACTAGAACTGTGTAAACATTCCGGCATGCCCCAAATCACATTTTCCTCCAGAACCCAGTTCATTGCTCAGTCCAAACACATCACATTGCCCAGTTATCTAACCATGATATGGTCTAGTAAGTCTATAGGAAGTCTCCGACTTATGACAATGTGGACCAGAATTTTGGTTGCTCAGTGATGTAGTTATTAAGGAAGTCATCATGTGACTGAACCTGATCGTACAACCCTTTTATATCATGGCTGATAAGTAAATTGTGTGGTTAAGTGAATAACAAGCTGAACGAATCCAGCTTCCTCAGTTGTCTTTGCTTGTTGGAAGCCAGCTGAGAAGGTTGCAAATCATGATCCTACAAACGTAAGATGCTACAACTATTGTAAATGCAAATTGATTGGCAAGCAATTGTGTTCACATGATCATGGAGATGGTACAATGGTCATAACTCCAAGGACGGGTTGTAAGTCATTTTTTCTGAGATCATTGTAAATTTAAACTATCATTAAATGAACGGCCATAAGTTGAAACTACCTGTAGTTTTGAATTGAAGAGAAGGTGGAAGGGGGCATGGAAAGCTTTATCATCTTTCTTTATTAATGTAGAATCTTTTATTAACATAGAATCATGCAGTAGGCTCTATTATCCTTCTCATCTTTCTTATTACCTACTCCGATTGGTATCTTATGACTATCACTTTGTTGGTTACGATTTATGATTGTATCTTATAATTTATGACTTATCAATTTGTTGTATGTACACTGAGAGCTTATGCACCAGAGACAAATTTCTTGTGTGTCCAATCACACCTGGCCAATAAAGAATATTCTATTCTATTTATTTATTGTTTATTGGTTCGATTTATATGCTGCCCTTCTCCGGAGACTCAGGGCGTCTTACAATGCATTAAGCAATAGCCTTCATACTTTTGTATATACCTGTTAGTGGGGCTTTCGTCCCCCCCCACCCCAGTGGTGTTCTTTTTTATACAAAGTCAGCTTATGCCCACCCAATCCGGGTCCTCATTTTACCTACCTCGAAAGGATGGAAGGCTGAGTCAACCTTGAGCCTGGTGAGATTTGAACTTGCAGTAATTGCAGGCAGCTGGTGTTACTTAACAGTGCTTTAGTCTGCTGCGCCACCAAGGCTCTTACTTTGTTTCTATTCTATTCTATTCTATTCTATTCTATTCTATTCTATTCTATTCATTTTGGTGTTACCTTCTGCTCCTGATGACTTCATGGGACATTTCCATGCAGTTTCCCCATTGCATTTCAGAAACAGTTTGCTTTTGTCTTCTTCCAGGATTTTTTCAACCTCCCAGTCTAATTTACAGCCCTGGATGTTTCTGGTGGTCTCCCATCCAAATACTCTCCTGGCCCAATGCTGCTTAGCTTTTTTTGATCGGCCAAGCCTGGCATGGGGCCACTACATTGTGTGGCCTTCTGACTTTATTGCCACTAATGAGAGATCACCAAGTATAATTTGGCTGAGTTGTAATCCAAGAATGCAATTTCTGGTGAAAGTAAACTAGGACAATTTTGGAACATTGGCATGAATTTTGCAGCTGCTCCAAAGTAATCTCATATGGTTTATGTCTGAAAATTCTTCCTCCCAAATTGAACTGAACATTTAGAGCACTGTGAAAAATGGAACCAATACTTCTTAATGCCTATCAGGGTCTGAGGTTTAGATGTTAGTGCCTTCCCATTTCTCCTAAAATGTTAGGGTTTCAAGTAACACTCCCAACGAAAGAAAACTCAAAGCTCAAAGCAAAGCTCAAAGGAGATTTGACATGGAACTTTAAACTAAGGTTGATATAATTATAGTATATTGACCAAGCATATAAATACTAAACCAGGATAATCATCATTTAATTTAAGGTGTGAAGCAGACATCACTCTTATGCTATGAAGTGCTATCAGAGGAAAAGGTCATTTTGTTTTTTCAGTGTGTAATGACTTAATGTAAGGAAAATACAGTGTCATTATTTTGACATCTGCTTGCTCAGGGCAGAAGCAACAGGGTTGATTAGATATTTTTTTTTAATAATGGATTGAAAACCCAGAGACATCCTTATATTCTGTTACTGTAGGCTTATTACACAGTTCCATGATTGTATCCGATGCTTAAGTGCTTAGTACCAGCCAAATGGAGCATGATTTTCATTTGTGCCTGTATATAAAACCTATAATTAATATGTGTGTGTGTGTATTTATTTGTGCACTCTTGTATCCAAGAGGGCATTTTGTAATATTAACCATCCATCTTCTATTAATTAAATCTTGGCATGAATAAAATCTAGTCACTAGTCTGTATTCACATTAAAAACAGGTTGGGAATAAGATAAGAACATTACCGCAATAGCAGACATAATGGCAATAATTATTCTTATGCTCATCCTGAAAATATGTCCCTGTAATTAAAAAAGTGAAAGCCAGATTTGCTATTTTTTATTTTTTTTTACCTATGCTTATGTTCTTGTGATTAGTGATCTGGATGTAAAAACAGGCTTACAATATAGACCTGCATATGCCTACTGCCTGATCAAATAAATATTACCCTGCCATTACTATAGCAATAGCAATAGCTATTTTATATACCACTTCGTAGTGCTTTACAGTCCTCTCTAAGTGATTTACAATGTCAACATATTGACCCCAACAATCTGGGTCCTCATATTACCGACCATGGAAGGATGGAAGGCTGAATCAACCTTGAGCCGGTCAGGATCGAACTCCTGGCAGTGAGCAGTGAGTTAGCCTGCAACACAGCATTCTAACCACTGCCCTACCACTAAGGCAGTATTTGAATTTTATTATTTTTTTAATGTAATTCTTTACATCTATTTGTATCTTACTCTAATTTACAGTTCCTTTCTATCTGTCTTTTCCCTGATTTATGTAATTAGTAACATGTATTTCAAGGGAATCTTTTCTTATTGTAAATTTCACTAACGTTGTTCTTTGCTACATAAATTTCCCCGATGTAGGATTTTTAATGTGGATTTTCCACCACATAAGCTTTCTCTCCCTCTTCCCTTTAAATATAGCTACTGCTATGGGCATGTAACTTTTGGAAATATGCATTCTTTCTTGAATGTGCTGTTTGATGGGGCTAAAGAGACAGATTCAGCACAAGGATTCTTGCCAGGGTGAAGTTCATAGGCATTTGATTATGTACATCTCCCAAACAAATATGTTTCTGACTTCTTTTAATGGGAAGACAGTTTAGTGAGGTGTGGGATTTCACATTTAAAATCACTTTTCTACAAATTTTTTTATTTGTATCTCTGCAGTGGCAATCCATAGTCATACATATCCCCAACCAGCTTCTTACTTCTATATTGGTCTTTCTTCAATCTTTTCCTTCATATACAAACACAAAGGAAAGCTACGGGCATTTTATGTTTTTAATCAGATGAAGAAACAAATGAGAAGCAGCGGAGAGGATGGAGGAATCAGGGCATGAAATATAACATTGACAAGTTGAATTTCACTGAAACTTCATGTTCTTGTTGTGGTTTGGCTTTAGCTAGCTGATCATGCAGTACAACCAATGATATTTGAGGATGTAAGAAGATAGAAAGCAACAATATAAGAAGATTCAGAGAATGGCTTCTTTCTAACAAATCATGAGCTACGGAGGGATGAAGGAAAAGAGAGAGAAAGAGGGAGGAGAGAGAGAAAGAGAAAAAAGAAAAAGAAAGATAGAGAGAGAAAGAAAGAAAGAGAAAGAAAGAAAGAAAGAAAGAGAAAGAAAGAAAGAAAGAAAGAAAGAAAGAAAGAAAGAAAGAAAGAAAGAAAAAAGAAAGGAAGGAAGGAAGGAAGGAAGGAACAAAGAAATAAAAAAAGAAGGAAGGAAGGAAGAAGGAGAGGAAGAAACAATGAAACAATGATTGGAATTAGATGATAATTAGATCATCCTGGTTCAGAGACTCCTTCCTATTTGAAATGAAGTAACACTCAAAAAATCCATGAAGAGTGTGGCAAATGCAAAAGATACTTTTCTAATTAAATATGTTTAATTTTATATGCATATACAAACACATGTAAATAGGTATGGTTGAAATGCAGTACACTCTTTTATCAAGCCTCATGGCAAGTCCCTGCTGAAAGTTACAACAGCCCAAATTTGTTATAGCGTAGTTGTATTGGTTTCCTGAGCCTCAGACATGGCATTCTGTAGGAGGAGAACCGTGTTGCACTGTGCACAACATAGAATATTAGATGTGGCAGAAATAAATAGAATATGATACACTTTTCAGCTCTATTTCTCTAGCAACCTCTCATGGTTCATAATGAATTATATTCTCATTTGAGACATTCTCTCTCTTTCTCTCTCTTTCTCGAACTCCCTCCTTCTCTCTCTCCCTGTACATGTTGTCATTATAACACTATCTTTATGCTGTAAGATACAGAAACACCCAACTTTCTCTCTTTCATTCCATGCTTCTTTACTAGGAGAAATAAAATTGTGCAGGTGATTAAGATAGGAACTGGACTGTGAGTGATAGTGTCCGAATACAATGAACTGTTCTCCCATTAGTAACTATTGAATGCTTTCAGGAGAACAATAGTTCTTTTCCCACCCCTTTTGTTATATAACAAACTGCTGTTTCATTCCTAGCCTTTGTGTTACGAGAGCTTTGGAACTAATTGGATTGCTATTATTCCAAAGAAATAGGTAGGACGAAAGGTTGAGAGCTTCTCCCGTGTTTCCCCCAAAATAAAACCCAGTCTTATTTTATTTCAGGCCCCAAAATAAGCACTGGGTTTTATTTTAGCGGGATGTCTTACCTGTTTACATTAGGACCACTGCAGCCAGGCATCCCACACCCTGACACCTGTGCGGTGGCATCAGCTCAATATGCTATGTGGCCTGCCGCGAGCAGCGTCACTGACACTATGCGCCACATGGTGTCCAGCCACAAGCAGCGGCAGAAGAAGTCAGTCAGTGCCTCGACAGGTGTTGGGGCATGTGAGGCCTGGTTGTGGCAGTTCTAAGGTTAGCAAGTATGGGGCACATGGGACAGCTCCACCCCACCACCACCTGTTGTGGCTACGAGCTTGTGTTATCAGCAGGAGAGGACTCCGAGAGTGAAGGAGAGGAGTTGGCAAGGCCTCCCTCTCCAGGACCCTCCTCTCTGGCAATGCCTCCGGTGTCCTCCGAAGGCCAAGAGATAGGCCCGGGGCCAAGCACTTCCATGCAGCCGCAGGTGGACAGTAATGATGATGATGATAAATCTTGCTGGACCCTCAACAGCATCGCAGAGATAAGCATGCACAGCAGAGGAAGAGGTGTGCCAGGGATTAGACTGAGTCACTGGACCACACCCCACAGGGTATAAAAGAGGGTGTGGTGGCCATTCAAGCTCTGTGACGAGCAAAAATTGATATTGAACAAACCTTTCTGCATTGCTGGACTTTTTGAATATTCTTTTATCTGTTGTGTGTTGGCTTTGAAAAACACTCCCTTCGTAAGTAAAAGACTCTTGGCAGCCAGCCACTGGGTTGCTGCCAATTCTGCTCTTAGAGAAACCTTTGTTGGCTGGTTTATTTCACTATTGACTGTCTGTGGGGGTGCGTGTGTGAGACGGGGACAGAACACCACCACCCTAGCTTGATTTTTACACATGCGCCTCGCCCTGCCTCGTACAACGAGACAGTGGGATGGGTCTTAACTAGGACTTATTTTGGGGTAGGTCTTATATTAGACGTACACATAAAAATCAAGCTAGGGCTTATTTTCAGGATAGGTCTTATTTTTGGGAAGCACGGTATACATAGATGCAGAGAGCTCAACCAAGTAGTAAAGGAGAGGCCAGGGATCCTGAAAAAATGGCTACACAGAGCACGGCTCCAGACATAGAAGCTCAACTTCTGAAGTAGACCAAACTTACGTATGTTATGTATATCTGAAAGTGCACACTGAAACGGCCCAATGAAATTTCAATCACTCAATCAGAATAGAGTTGGAAGGGTCTTTGGAAGTCTTCTAATCCAGCCCTGTACTCAAGCAGCAAATCCTATACCATTGAGACAAGTGGCTGTCCATTCTCTTAGAAACTTCCAGTGATGAAGCACCCACAGCTTCTGAAGGCCAGCTTTTCCACTGGTTAATTGTTCTCACTGTTAGGAAGTTTCTCCTTAATTCCAGGTTGCTTCTCTCCTTGCTTAGTTTCATCCCACAGGGAACGTGTTGAAATTTTTTTTAGGCAAATGGTTAAAGGTTAGGCAAATGCATTTTCTCATTTACCAAACTGCAGCTTCCAGCACCATGAATGGAATTTAGCTATCTGAGAACTTCTGTGATTGTTTTGTCCCACATCATACCTCTTTGGCTGTACAGCTTGGGAATTCTGGGAGTCCAATACATTGAGGGTGCATTAGGTGTGAAAGATGGTATGAAAGATTAAGAGTCCATGTTCCTCCACCTCATATGAGAACTTGTTTGTTTAGAGTGAGGCTACCTTCTTCAGTGAGAAAAATATAGGCCATGATAACAACCATTTGAACTCTTCATAATTCTCTGCAATCTGAAGAATTTTGATGGCAAAAACATAGTGTTCTGGAGCAGATAGATCAGCTGGCTGCACTGATGTGTTTTTTTAAAACCATTTTGGGGAATTGATTTGAGCTAAGTAGCTCCTGCTTTTCAAAATGACTGACATTGGATTCACCCATAAAACCTGTTTTCAAGACAATCTCTTACATACAATATCAACACAATGAATAGTTGGGGGAGAAAGGAATGTAGGAAGTTGGCCCTTGAAGCTTATTACAACTGAAAATACCATATTTTTGGAGTATAAGACTCACCTTCCCCCTCCCTAAAAGGGGGTGAAAATTTAGGTGCGTCTTATACACCAAATGTAGCCCTGCCCACCCACTGGCCCCCACCCTTTGGCCTGTGCCTCGCAGCAGTTACCTCCTTGCAAGCAAACAGCAAGAAAAAACAGCTCCTTTCAGCTTCAGCACAGACTAATTAGCACAAGTTGACTAGATCGGCCTCCCGACTCTCAGCTGATTTGCTCTCAGCTGTTTTGTGCAGGGTCTGCTGCTGGCTGCAAAGAGGTAAATTGCTGGAGCAGATTTTTTTTTTCCCTTGTGCTAATCAAGCTATGCTGAAAACGAAACTGAAAGTAAAGCAGGCTGTTTGCTGTTTGCTGCAAGGAGGCAAAATTAGGCAGAGGCAGAGGGAGATTTCCTATTTCTTCTTTTTCCTCACCAAAAAAGGTAGGTGCAAATAATGGGAAATTAGGGCAAAAGAGGAGAGTTCAAGATTTTAAACACAAAAGAAAAAAAGGAGAAAGAAAAAGGCAAAAATAAAAATGGGAAAGGAGAAAAAGAAATGAAAGAGAAAAACGTTATACATATTTAGAATTAAAATATGAATAGTAGTAAGAAATAAATGGAAAATCATGATTGCAAAAATGAAATGAATAATAATTGGAATATTTGTCTTTGTATTTTTGAAATCTAGACAATGATAAGTTTTTCTTTTTTAATTTTTTTTAGAAATATGAATAAGTATAAACTGTAACAATTGGAATATCTTTAATGGTATATGGTGGTGAAAGTAAAAAGGATTAAATTGTAGCTTGGGTAACAGAACATTTTTAAATTTAATTAGGGAAATTGTAAAGATTGAAATATTTTTAATTATATATTGTGATGAAAGTAGAAATGATTAAGTTGTGATTTGGAAGATTATATGGGCAAAACTATTTGGGTTATTGGGAAAGTTTAAGATGTGAAAATGAGTAACATAAGAGGGGGAAATTATTTGGTTTATTATTGGTAAATATAATTAATTTATTTGTAAGAAATTGGATTGCATGGAAATAATTAGAATATACATGTTCATATTGATTAATATACAAAAAAGATAGCTATATAACTAATTGATTTATATTAAAATGTTGAATTTGTGTTAAACAACTGTAATATTACATAATTAACCAATGTGAGGATGGATATAAAAATAGATGACAATGGGAAGGGGTATAATATAGAATAGAAGGGAAAAATTGAATTTGATTAAGATTAGAGATGAGGATGAAGGATAATATTGGTTTTTTTTAAAAAAATAGATGAGGAATAAATATGGCAAAAAGGAAATATAGAAATTGTAAATTTAAAAATACTCTGTTCAAAGAAAATACATTGTATGTTTGTATGTGTGTTTGTCTAAAAAATAAAAAAAAAACTTTTTTTAAAAAAACCCAAAAAAGATAGATGCGTCTTATACTCCGGTGCATCTTATACTCCGAAAAATACGGTAGTTATGAAAAAAATTACTTATTTTTCACACTTCTGATCACTGTAGCATCCCCCTGGTCAGGTGATTTTCATTCGGACACTTGGCAATCAACTCATATTTATGACGGTTGCAGTGTCCCAGGGACATGTGATCCCCTTCTGTGACCTTCTGTCAACCAAAGTCAATGTGGAAGCCAGATTCACTTAACAACCCTGTTACTAATTTAACAATTGCAGGGATTCACCTAAGAAATGTGCCAAGAAAAGTTGTGAAATGGAACAAAACTCACTTAACAAATTTCTCACTTAGCAACAAAAATTCTGGCCTCAATTGTGGTTGTAAATTGAGGACTAAGTGTATTTTTAAAAGACACCCATTTGGAGTCCTTTCTCAAAAAATAAGTCATTATTATGAATTAAAACTACTAATTCTAATGGCCTTTCCTTCTATAAAATTGAAGAAGACTCTTGATAGTAAGTTTCTTGCTGGAATTATCATCAGAGCATTTTTGGAAAAGTCTTATCGTATCTTGTTTTCTGGGCTAGTTGCCAACCTTTGCCGGACTTTGGTTTATTCTTGCTACTTAATAAATTTGATAAGGACCGTTGGTGTGTGTCAATATCCTCGGGGATCTGGAGCTGGGGCAGAACAATAAGAATGAAAGCAAAGAAAAGGGAAGCAAATGACATTTTTTACCTTTCATCAGAGCCAAACTTCCTTTGCTGCAGATGCTGGGACTTCCAGTTTCTTCATATTTACTCAATGAGATGCATGATAATTTGAATGAGAAATAAATTACAGTCCATGAAATAGTGAAATAAGTGACAGGATTGAGAATATATAAAGGCTTAGTCTCTCTGGTGCCTGAGGATAAGAAGAGACAATAGCACTTATATACCACTTATAGTCCTCTCTAAGCAGTTTACAGAGTCAGCGTATTGCCTCCAAAAATCTGGGGCCTCATTTTACTGACCTCAGAATGATGGAAGGCTGAGTGAACCCAGAGCTGGTCAGGATTGAACTGCTGGCAGTGGGCAGCTGGTGGCTTGCAATGCTGCATTCTAACCACTGCGCCACCATGGTTCCTCAAACTGAATACAAACTGAAGCACGCCAAGGAGGCAGTATGTATTCCAAGAAAGTGAATAAAACTGATTTGACTTTGATCCAAAGCAAGGATCAATGTTAGTACAATACGTGCAGTAAGAAACAAATGCAACCAGATGCAACATCATGATACCATTGTTGGAGCTGAGGTCAGAATTTCCTTCTAACTCAAGTTTATGGAGCAGCCAGGAAATTAGGATCGGAGTTAGGGTGGTATACTGTCAAAAGTATGGTAATTTCCTTTTGCAGGAATTACTTAAATTTGGCTTCAATTCAACTTTGGGATATGCCAAAAGGTACTTAATTGTCTTTTTTATCCAGGAGCTTCTCATCAGAGTCTTCAATAAGAGTTTAAATTAAATTTAGGACATTCTATGTACAGAATATGCTCTTCACTTCCAAGCTTCCCGAAGCTACAAGCTTCCAAGCATCTGCACTTGGCTTCTTTGAAACAGGTGTGTGAATCAACACACACACACACACACACACACACACACACAGAGAGAGAGAGAGAGAGAGAGAGGGGGGGGGGTGTTGGACTACAATGTATCAGATAATCTCACAAAGCTGCTTTTGTAGTCTGGTTTTTTTGGCTCCCTAGAGATTCATCATAGATTTATGATCCTATTCTAAATACTTGAGAAAATTCAGAGCTGTGAATGTTAACATAATTGAATTAAGTTGTGTGTTTCTCATTAATAAGTGGCAGAACTGCATTTTAATTCATATTATTTAATTTAATTTTCATTTGTATTATTTCAGGTTTTAAATGACCTCATTGGAGCTGCCTACTTTATGTTTTTATTTCACATTTTATTTTATTTTATATCTATATCTGTCTGTCTGTCTGTCTGTCTGTCTGTCTGTCTGTCTGTCTGTCTGTCTATCATTCAAATTGTATTTTGTAGTGTGTTCATTGTAAAGCACCCAGGAAAGTTTGATGACTGGGTGGTTTGAAAACTTTAATAACTGCATTTCTGAAAATATTTGAGGATATTAAAGAATTTTCCAGATAGGCTTTCAGGGAGGAATGGATTCTTTTTGTTACTTGGACATTATTTATTATTATTAAATGTTAATTCATTACTGCTTTTTTTAATATATTGTATGATTTTTTATTGTCCAGGAGATGTAAGTCTTGAAGATTTGGCAGCATACAAGTTTAACAAATAATTAGTAGAAATATATTGAACTCAGAACGTGACCTAAAGATCTCACTTTATCTTCAGTTTGCTGCATTTTAAATATGTAGACGTTAAGAATATAGGACTAAGTCAGAAAGTGCTAAATCTTACATGAAGCATTTTCTGACTTGACACCAACTAACATGCCTGGACATCTTTCTTCTGCCTCTGTTGTATTCCCTTTCCGCAGCCTGTAAAAAAGACACCTTTAAATATCAGTGAAAAAGTAGTATATTAACCCCTTATCCTAACACTGTCCAAGGGCCATTCCAAGAAGTGTAAAAGCTCTTAATCTATGTCATCCATTGGCTTGGAGTAGAGTGAAATGATTGGCGATGAATGGGACAGACAGGATGGAGAGCCCCGATGAGGACTGCAAATTTTATCCTTGTATATTTTTCTGCTGAGTTGAGGGTTAATGGGGAACACTTCAGCTCAGCAACATGAAGGCAGTTGCCTCCCTAGAATTTGGAGTTGGAGTGGATGAGATTCTAAAAACGAGACGATGGAGAAGTTTAAGAACAGCAAGCTGCAATCAGGATAGTGGAAACAAATGCAGAAAGTATGGAAGGGTATGGAGAGATGTGATAAATGACATTGTATTTCCTTTACTTATTCTTCTCCCATATTCTAATTTCTTCACTTTTTATTTTTCCCTTGAAGGAAATAACACAATATGAGTGTATATTTATGTACTTAGCAGCAGCAGTGAAATCCAGCTGGATCTATCCAGCTTGTGAGAACCGGTAATGCCGGCGGTGGGAGTCTCCACCCACCTGCCGGAACTTCATTATGTCCCGTTTTTTACCCTCTGTGCATGTGCAGAAGAGGTACGCGCGCTCCTGTGCGCTCCCGTTCCCAAACCAGTAGCAAAGGTAAGTGGATTTCACTACTGAAGGAGGAGTGGGAAGAATTTTGGACCCAAGGATATATTCAGCAATCCAGGTAGCATACCAGGGTCTACTCCTTCCAAAAAGGTAGAACTATGATAAGAAAGTGGCTGGGGTGGCAGGGAAATTTAATTTACCCTGAAATGGAACTAATGGTATTAAAATGAAAACATAGGAATTTAGTTGTAGATAATTTTAATATGTTCTATTTATTAACAACTTACCTAAGGATTATGTGGAAGATAGCAATTTGGTGTCCACATTTGGTGAGGGTGCGTGTGTAAAACCACCCAAAATTTGGTGTCCACATCCCCTCCTCAGTACCACTGCTGCCGGTCCAGGGAGCTGGAAAAATTGGGAACAACTGTTTTAGAGCTCGTTCAAGGTCTTTTGAGGAATTCTACTAGTGCAAGAACCTGAAAGTCTGATAGTCATGAGTATCAGAGCTGTTCATAATTAACAGAGATAAGTAACATAACTGGGAGAACCACTTTGAAAAAGAAAATTGAAATATCATCATTGTTCAATGTTTTTGTACGGTTATTTTTTAATGTTGAAGGGCTAAGTAATCATTTCACGCGCAAGGTGAACTTTTCAAAAACATCCTGCAAATGAACAGCTTACGCTGGTTTTAGTGCTGTAATATGTGCATAAAAACAATTATAACCTTTTCTTTTTATTCATCATTCATTATCAGTTCAGCACAAGGCTAACATTTGTCCAATATTTACTAGAAAGGACAATGGATGGCCATTTTGTTTTTCTTTCAACCTTCCTGAATACAATTCAGAATTGTAATATCTCCCTCACAATTGTTCCTCAGACATTTAGCTCAAAACCCAGCTTTTCTTTTCTTCCTAAAACAAATTAAAATATTGCAGGAAGGATCTGGCGATACCATTTTTCCCTCTGAGGTGGTCCAAGTAAGATATGGCTAAGTTTGTAAGTTACCAATGTTCAACAATCAATGTAAATATTGAAGTTTTGGATCTTGTATGGATATTATTGTGAGCAGAAAACAAAGGAATGGAATGCTTTACATCTGCCTTTAGCCCTTGAAGAAAAGATATAACAAACAAGTTAATTAATTCCAAATTACCCAAGCTCATGAATATTTGTTATTTACAAGTGAATTGTTTATAATATAGCTAATACACTGCAGTTGCAATGAAATATGATCGTCCTTTATCAAAACAGTTGTAAAAAAACTTTATATACTTATATATGTATGGGGAGTTGTCATATATGTATAATGTTGTTATTGTTTTATCTATTTCTTGTTTTTCTATTTGTTTTGTGGTTCTGTTTAATTGATTAAGATTTTTTTTAAAAGCAGGAGGATTCCAACAGAGTTTAGGAAAAGGAGAAAAGGTTTTTGCAATTTCTCAGGTCTTTAAATTGCAGGTATACCTTTCAGACGAATAATTGCAAAACCCTGTACAAGCCATGCATTGAGAGAAACAATGAATTGGAGGCTCCTGACATTCAGACATATAGTGAATATATAGATTAATAGCACAATATATAGTACAATATAGATTTGATTACAGTAATGAGATTACTGTAATAAAAAATGTGGTAAAATGTGGGGTTTGGTATCATAGACACTTGGCCTCTAGTGACAGTGAGAGTTCTATTGTTCTATTAAAATAATTGAGAGACTACTACAAAGCCTATATGAAAAGATCTTAACATGGAAAAATTAGGAAGGAAGGAAGAAAGGAAGGAAGGAAGGAAGGAAGGAAGGAAGGAAGGAAGGAAGGAAGGAAGGAAGGAAGGCTGAATAAATATTTCAGTGGAAGAATTCTGTCATTTTAATTATAGGATAATATTGTTTAATATAATACATTAATTAGTCTATAAAACTGCTGGATAAGTTTTTTCTTAAATATTCTTCAGGATAGTTATGTTCATTTGCCCTTATAACGACTGTCTAGACTAGCTTTTTAAATAAATGTGGTTTTGTTTTTTAACAAGATCCATCTTGTAATAAGACTTCAGTTTTGTTTTGTTTTGCTGTGAAGCAGATACGACTAAAATGTAAACACCAAAGCAGAGCATCAGACCGTCCTCAGAGGGAGAAATTAGAAACATGGCAACTGATTTGGAATTAAAAATGGCATCACTGCTTGATTAAATTAGAGAGCTGTGCATAAAGTTCATGCTCCTGGAAATCTAATGAGTTATACATACAACAATGAGAACATTTGCCCTGCAGTACCGGTAGTCCTTGACTTACGACCACAACTGAGCCCAAAGTTTCTGTTGTTAAGTGAGATATTTGTTAAGTGAATTTTGCCCCATTTTACAACTTTTCTTGCCACAGTTGTTAAGTGAAGCACTGCAGTTGATAAGCTAGTAAACTGGTTGTTAAGTGAATCTGGCTTCCCTTTTGACTTTGCTTGTCAGAAGGTCGGAAAAGGTGATCACATGACTCTGGGACACAGCAACGGTCATAAATATGAACCAGCTGCCAAGCATCTGAATTTTGATGACATGATCTTGGGGACACTGTAAAGGTTGTAACTGTGAAAAACGGTCATAAGTCACATAACTCAGTGTCGTTGTAACTTCAAATAGTCACTAAGCAAACTGTTGTAAGTCGAAGACTGCCTGTATTCCACAAAAAATACAGCTTACCTAAAACTTCTGCATTAAACATAAAAAAATTATCACAAATAAAAAAAAGTTGAGCCTAGAACACATATAGGAAAAGACCTTTTTTTTTCTCTTAGCGTGATCATGGAATATTTAGCCTCTGCCAGTATTGGTGGGATGGGCCAACCCTGTGGGCTGAGACGGTTCCTCAAGCAGCCTGAACCCACGCCATGAAGGGCTTTAAACAAGGGTGGGATTCTACCAGTTCAGGCGAACCGGTAGCACTGACAATCAGCTGGGAGTGAACCGGTTTGCTCCGATGATCAGGTGGGCCCGCCTGCCCATCCCTGCGCTTTACTGACCTATATCTTCTCAGCTGATTCGCGTGGCCGAGCGGATTGCCGCGCTTCAGCTGTCTTACTCCCCAGCAGTAATGCGGAAGGTAAGTTTTCGTAAAACTGTGCATGCAAATGCAGGCGAAGTGCACAATCACCGAACCGGTTGTTAAACTGACAGAATCCCACCACTGGCTTTAAAGTGATTACCAACATCTTGAACTGCACGTGGAAGCAGACTAGCCGCCAATGCAGCCTGTGGAGGCCTAGTGTCACATGGGTTATTCTTCTGGGCCCCAAGAACTGACTGCACCAGCTGTAGCTTCTGAATGCTCTCCAAGGATAGCCCCATGTAGAGTGGGTTACAATAGTTCACGTTGAAGATTTTTGATAATTTAACCATTAACATTCCCTTTGGAAGTGCATCTCAGACCCGATTTCTCAGAAGAATGCATCGCTTTGTTTAAAAAACAATTTATATTAGCCATTCTAACAAAACACAATGAAACAAAACGAGCTAAGAAAGCTTTCCCTTTCGTCCATTTGTAGGAATAAAATTAAGTTACAGAGAAATGGTTCTGAAGGTCTAGAAAAGAATTTCTGAAGGCATTTGACTCTACATTTGGGAAAGTATAGAGAACAGGTTACATCTCATAAATCATTTGTGCCAGCACGTACAACCAAAATTCTTGAATAAGCTTGAACTACTAAGATAGGTAATGAAAGTCAACCTTGGTATGTCAGTTCCTATTGTTTTTATTGGAAATAAAATGAAAGTGATTTGTCATTGCCACCTTGGGGGAATTTCTTTTCCCCAGTTCAGCCTTTTCTTATCTTCCCAGTTTAACAGCCTTGTTAACATCTCTTGAGGCTTTTTTTTTTTTTAATAATTGGCCCAATGGGGATCTTTAAAAACTGATGTATGTTAGAAAAAGTCTATTCTTGGCTACCCAGAATCAATATCAAGCTTCTAAATTTCAACGCTTCTTGAAATAGCAGCTAGGTGTTCCCAGTCTTATAAAAGTTAATATACAGATAGTCCTTGACTTACTACATTTTGTTTAGGGACTGTTCAAAGTTACAATGGCACTGAAAAAATTGACTTATGACTGTTTTTCAGACTTAACAACTGTTGTAGCATCCCTGTGTTCGTGTGTTCAAAATGTGGATGCTTGGCAACTGGCTCATATTTTTTTATTTTTTTTATTTTTTTTATTTTATTTTATTTTATTTTATTTTATTTTATTTTATTTTATTTTATTTTATTTTATTTTATTTTATTTTATTTTATTTTATTATTTTATTTTATTTCTATACCGCCCTTCTCCCGAAGGACTCAGGGCGGTGTACAGCCTAATTAAAAACACAGAGACAGACAAAATTTAAAAATAATTAAAATATTTATGACGGTTTCAGTGTCAAAGTCATGTGATCACCTATTGTGACCTTATGATTGTTGTGGTCCACCAGCAGCCTGCAGAGCTGGCAGTGGAGTCGGACAGCGATGAGGCTGAGGAAGAACATGGGCCAGTCCTGGAGGCTGGGGAAGGTCCAGATGAGGGCTCTGCATCAGAGGCAGAAATGGGGCCAGGGCCATCAGGGGAGTGATGTGCGGACTTCGGAGCCTCCAGAGGCTGACAGTAGAGAGGTAGAGGAACAGGAGGAGCCTGTTCCTAGTGCACATATGCGAAGAGCTTCCGGAAGGCAGGAGCAGATAAAGCAGAGACGACGACTCGGGAGTAGGGCCAAGAGGTGATTGGTCCCTCCCATAAGGCTTAAAAGATCAGCAACGGCTCTTGGCCTCTTTGCCGGAAAACAACGTTGAGAGATTTGCTTCTTGTTTCACTGTATTCATTTCTTATCGGCATCATCTGCTTCTGAACTTTTGCCAAGAAAAGCCTTTGGCAGTTTGCCTAATTATATCAAGGTCGGTGATAAACTGAGGAATGGTGTTTTGAACAATTTGCTTTAATTTAGTTTGGACTACGCTGAGAATGAGTTAATTCTCAGCTATTCTAATAAAGTCTGTTTGTTTTCGAACTGTTTGCATTTAATACTAACTACTTGGGCCTGGGTCACAACAATGACCAGCAAAGTCAATGAGGAGGCCAGATTCACTTTATAGCTGTGCTACTAACTTAACAACTGTGGCAAGAAAGGTCATAAAACAAGACAAAATTCACTTAACAAATTGTCTCACTTAGCAATCGAAATGGGCTCAGTTGTCATCATAAGTCGAGGATTAAAGGTAAAGGTTTCCCCTGTCCTGTCGTATTCGATTCTAGGGGGTGGAACCTCAGTCAAAAATGATCCGTTTAATAATAATAATAATAATTTCTACTTATTCAATCTAGATCACGAGCATCAAACTTGATCACGTCATGTGGCGTATCATGACAGTTTTTGCCTTTGCGGAGCCGGGGTAGGTGTGGCCTGCGCATTACACATCCGACCTGTGGGCCACCAGTTTGACACCCCTGATCTACACCAATTATTTCAAACTTGGCAACTTTAATACCCAGAATTCCTCAGCCATGCTGCATGAAAAAGGAACCTGATTTACACTTCAAAGAAAGAATAGATGCCTCATTTATAAAATACAGATACTTTAAAAAATGGGGGCCAGAGAGGCACATAACCTGAATTCATTCTTTGATTAATTTAATTAGTAATTTTATACTAGTACCACATGGAACCTCTTTTCTTTTTTCATTAATTCAATTTCCCCCCTCTGCATTTAGTTTAGTCACTGTGATGAATGTGATCTAATACTGACATATTATTACTTTTTAATATCCTCTTTATTTGTAGTATATTAGGCAATGTAAAACTTTAACAAAAACCTTACTTGAAAAGTTGATTACTACTATATTATTGTATGTATGATGCCAATAAGGATGTAACTGACTTTCCATTCAAAGGGTTTACTTTAGATTTTAGTATTACTGTTCCTTACTTCTCTATTTAGATCTTCTCAAGCTGATCAAAAACCACATAAAGATTTGAGCATTTGGACACTGATGTGTGCTAGAGTTGAAAAATAATAACAATACATTCACTGATAATACTTCACTGATTAAAGTGATACAAACTGACAAAATCCAGTGGTTAAGGATTAGACTGGAATCATGAAGACCCAGATTCAAACCCAAGCTCAGCCAAAGAAGCCACTGAGTGACTTTGGGCCAGACAATATCACTCAAGTCAACCTTCCACAAAGAGTCATTTGATGCTTCTCTCCTTGATTAGTTTCCATCCATTGCTTCTTGTCAAGCACATGAAAGCAGAACGAGAAACAACGGATGGAAACTAATCAAGAAGAGAAGCAACCTAGAACTAAGGAGAAATTTCCTGACAGTTAGAATTAACCAGTGGAACAACTTGCATCCAGAAGTTGTGAATGCTCCCAAACTGGAAGTTTTTAAGAAGAGATTGATCAATCATTTGTCTGAAATGGTATAGGACAGGTGTGTCACACTCGTGGCCCATGGGCCAGATGTGTCATGTGCTGGCCACACCCACTCTCGGTTTAGTGAAGGGGGAAAAAGTTGTGCTATGTCACATGATATGTCATGATTTTGACACCCCTGGTATAGGGTTTCCTGAGCAGAGGGTTTCCTGAGCAGAGGGAAAGCAGGTTTCCTGAGCAGTGAGTTTCCTGAGAAGCGAGTTAGACTAGAAGACCTCCAAGATCCCTTCAAACTCTGTTATTCAGTTATTCTGAAGAACTATGTTCTGGTGAGAGAAATAGGAAGCCTGTACATTCCTCAATAAGCCATTGTTAAGCCTTAATGATGTCCTGTAAGCCCACCCACATTCTATTTTAACATGGTGCACCATTTCCCAGAGAGCTATCAAAGTGTCACGTCCCCTGCATGAAGAGAAGTAGGCTTATATGTATTGAGATAAAGGAGGTTCTCTATATCGGAAGTTATAGTCTACGATAGTAACACAACTTAGAGATAAGTTGAAAATAATTATAATAATGACCATGGTGATGATGACAACAAGTGATGGGAGGACAGCATATACAAATTCAGGGGAACCTTGGTAAGAATAATTATGCGGATATGTATTTGTAGGCATTGTAAAGGGGTGATTTAGTTGAACCCTCAGTAAAAACGAAGTGTCCTTCCAAGATTTACACAGTACTAAGATTCTGATGAAATTCTGTCCTGCTAATCAGTCTTGTAGTACAAGTGAATAGGCCAATTTTCCTACCATGGTTTGAGATTTCCCTTATGGTTAATTAGTTCCACTCCCTTTCTGCATTGTTCAATGCAGAAACTGCAGAAGTTACCTAAAGACATATAAGGATCGATTTATATTTATCCCTTATTTATACTTTTTTTAAAAAAAGGTCTGATTCTCCCTAACATTAACAAAATACAGTTCATATTTATTCCTGTCCCCTTGATGTGAACACAAAAAGGGAGCTATAAGTTATAAAGATCTAATGACCAACACATTTTGGAGAAGCATTTTCAGGATCATTGACTGGCAATCATTTTCTGATTTAACTATTAACTACCAGTAATAGCTGTACCATCAGAGAAGGTGGTATATTAAAAATGTAGTCTTATCGTGGCACTCAAATTATTTAATAAGGTAATGTTTCCAAATTGAACTAGACTCCGAGTGATTACATGGATCTATCCTTGTAGTTTTTTGGAACTTTTGTTTGGGATTTTTAAAAGTTTTCCTAGTCTATTCCATAACCTTGAGATTTTCGGATGGTCTCACATCAAAGTACTAAGCATACCTAATTCTTAGGACCTTCTATGGATCATATCCTTGCATGATCTTTCATACTTTGGAAAGACTGATCAATCATTACAAAGCACTTGCAACACATTAAATTCTCATCATCTCAGTTTTGATATGAATAATTGAAAGCCATGATTTATGTGAATTTTCTGATCCAATATACCTCGAAGGCCAGCAGCAAACAGAACCTCACAAAAATTCCGGTTCCTTATCCTGTGACCATATTAGATTCAAAGGCAGCATTTTGCTATGATAAAATTGAGAATGATAAAGGTTCTCAATAATCAGGGAGCTCTGGAAAAAAACCCTAAAATACATACTTAATACATAGTATTATAAAAAGTGATGGCACTTGATTATAAGATGCTTAGGGTTGGTTCTTATACCCATGTGTCAACATGTGGTCCATGTTTCTTCAAAATTCAATTACCAGCTATATCAGGTTTTTTAAAAGAAAAATAAAAGCTTTGCCTTTTCAATGTAAGTGAAAAAAGTGTTTAAAACCACTTTTTAAATCACAGGTAACCCCAATCTACCTTTCCAGCAAAAATAACTTCTTGGTTCAGTATCATCTCCTAAGAGTTAATGAGAGTGAGAGAGCAAAAATACTCCCGAAACTATTGATTCTGTATCAGAGAATAATAGAGAATAATAGAGGAGGAAAAGACTATCTAGACCTGTGATGGTGAACCTATGGCACGTGTGCCACAGGTGGCACACGGAGCCATGTCACCTGGCACGCCAGCTCAGCCTATCTAGGAGTCTCTGGAGGCTGGGGACAACAAAAAATGTCACTTCCTGTCCAACCGGAAGTTGGAAAACAGGCTGTTTTGGGCCTCCGAGGGGGTGGGGAAGGCCGTTTTTGCCCTCCCCAGATGCATAGAGAGGATCTGGAGCCAGGTGAGAAAGAAAAACGGGCCTACTTGGCCATTGTTTGCCAGGAGCGGGGGGCGGGGAGGGGCAGGGTCATGCATGCATGCGCAGGGCGGGGTGCATAGAATTATGGTTGTGGGCACGTGCATGCTCGTGAACCTCCCCTGCCCCCCCCCCTTCCTGGCACACGATGGCAAAAAGGTTAGCCATCACTGATCTAGACCAATGGTTCTCAGTCTCATCTATTCTGGGGAATTCTGGGAATTGAAGTCCTCACATATTAAAACTGCCATGATTGAGAAATGCTGATCTGGGTTGTCAAGTCCAACCACTGCTTAAGGCAGGTATTGTCCATAAAATGCCTCTCCAGGCCCTGCTTGAAGGCATCCGGTGAAGGCCAGCTCACCATTCCTTCCATAATTGAATGCCAGTATTAAACTGCTGCATAAGGATTTTTTTTTTCCTCCTGATGCAGTTACTTTGTAGCCAATTAATCAAGGATGTCACCCATTACACTTACATTGATCTGCATATTATTTAAATAAAGATTAAAATTAAAAAGGTGTGTTGCGGGGGGAAGGAATCTGACTTTTGGAGGCTCTACAGAGAGATTACTTAGCAGTCTGTGCATTCATGAGAGTCTGAAGATTATCTTACAACAAGCAATCACTATATATTTGGAGTTTGGCTCTTATCAAGCACATCAGTATAGTTAGTGGCAAGGCACTGTGGCATCTATAGTCCAAAATATACCGGAGAACAGTAGTGGGTTTCAAATCCCGGAGCTACCGGTTCGCTATCGGTAGCGAGCACACGGCGCTTCTGCACATGTGCAGAAGGTTCTGCGCATGCACCAGTGGTGGGTTCCTCCCAGTTCCACCCGGTTCCGCCGAGCCGGTAGCGGTGATGATATGATGTCACCGAACTAGTTCTCTTTGTTCAGGAGCTGGGCCCTCCCGCCCCACCCGCATTATTCTTACCTTTTATTTGGCCCCGCCCCCAATCTATTCGCTGCTTCCGAGTCCCAGCTGATGGCTAGAAGGAAAAAACCTGTTTAAACTCTTGCCACGGGGCTTCAAAGGGCCACCCTACAGCTGATTAGTGTTAAAAGGCAGTGTGGTGGTAGACCAGTGCCTCCAAAAACAAATGGGTAGACCGGGACACTCAAAAAACAAATGAGTAGACCGGTGCCTCCAAAAACAAATGGGTAGACCGGGACACTCGAAAAACAAATGGGTAGACCGGTGCTTCCAAAAACAAATGGGTAGACCAGGACGCTCCAAGAACAAATGGGTAGACTGGTACAGCTCTGCAAGCAGTTAAAAGCCTGGTAGACCAGTACCTCTGCTAAATCCTAAAGAATTGTCACATGACCATCAAGCCACGCCCACAAAATAAGCCACACCCACAGAACCAGTAGTAAAAAAATTTAGAACCCACCCCTGGCATGCACAGACCATTTTTGGTGACATCTGGGTGGGTGGGCGGAGCCTTCCGCTGCCACCGCTACCAGTTCACCCAAACAGGGGCGAATCGGTAGCAACCCACCACTGCCGGAGAACCTTCGTTTTTAAAGGAATGATGTGTTCCCTGGATATACTGAATGAACAACAAACTGGGATGATTGCTAACCTTCTGAGCAATTATTTTAAGTTACAGTAAGATTAGCAGTGTGATGGATGGCTTCATAGCTTATTTAAAAGTGAACCTAATACCCTTCCTGTCTAACAGTTTTACAGAAATGCTTAGAATACAGAGGAAAAGGGGAAAAGAACAGGTATATTGTTAAACTGAAGGAAGCAGATGTTTGCAAGTGTTTTGTAGGCGAGATTGTATTTAACTTTTGCTGAGGATGGGACATCTAAAAACAGTCGTAGGCAAGACAATCCTAATGTAATTTAATTAAATGTAGATTTAAATCTTCTTTATTAAATATAGTTCATATTAGTCTGTCTGCGGGGGATTACCCTTGGGGATAGTGAGAGAACTAGGAGCTTTCTCTGGTATCAGCCATGTTCATTGTCTGCCTGAACAAACAGATAATCGTGATAGCCTAAGAGTAGAGGTGGCTTTCTGCATTGCAGCTAGCTCGAGTTCAAGATTGGTTCAACAATTCATACTTTGATGTCTGATAGAGCTTTTTGTCAGAAACTCACCGAAAGGACTGAATATAATAAAGGCAGAGGCTCAACTTAATAAATGAAAAGGTCATTGTCTCTCTCTCGAGGAGTAATGGACATTGCTCATTTGAAGAAATAACGCAAAAAAATAATAATCAATGTACAGTATCTGAATGATGCTAGCGTTCTCTCTCTCTCTCTTGCTCTCTCACATTGTATTTAACTAAAAACCAACCACAAGCATTCAGAGGATGGGAAGTCCCTCAAGGGGAAATAGAAGTCTGATATGTATTGAGATAAAGGAGTCTCTCTATATTGGAAGTTAGAGTCTACAATGGTAACACAACTTTAGGTTTAGGAATAAGTTGAAAATGATTATAATAATGAACAAGATGATGATGACGACAAGAGATGGGAGGAGAGTATATACAAATTCGGGGGAATCTTGGTAAGAATAATTAATGAGGATATGTATCTGTAGCACTCTCTGCAAAGAGACATGATTTGATTTTACCTGGCAGGAGCATCCTCAGGGGATTAATAGCGTGAAAATTGTTGGGGTATGACTGAAGGATCAAAGCTCCAGCCCTTTTTAATGTGCATAACATGCATTGGATGCACTTTGAGAAGGGCAGGATATTGATTGCTCTGGTTGCACCTGCCATCTTGAACCTGTTCTCTCTCCCCCACCCCCCACCCCCGAATACTCCTGCTATTTGGCTTATAAAGAGATTCTTATCATGCCTGTTGGTGAGTCCTCTTCCTCTCCTCCTGCCCTTCATTATAACACATTGTGTATGTATATGCATGATAATGAATGAAGTGGGCATAAAATGGGATGGAATTTACCGCTGTTCCCCTTTCTGGCAATTCTTAATCCTTCCCTCAAAGGAAGATCTCACATATTGCTGGTGTTGACATGTATAGCAAAACCTTGGTCTGATTTACTTGGTCAGCATGATTTCTTCGAAGTTTACTTTGGAAATACATAAATATATTTGAAAGGCTTGCGACCACCCTCTCCACACCCACTTATTAGCTTAGATCTTTTATCTTGAGGTTATCTACACCTCTATCAAGCTGCTGTTCCTGGTAGAAGGAGCACTCTATTCTGCCTCTTATTTATGTGGAGGACTGGTTAATGTTTGAACAATTAAAAATGTATTTAAGAACAATAGTTCTTGGACAGAGGAATCTGAACAAAAGGCCTTATGGGTGCTTAATTAGATAAACATTGTCACAAGGCTTACTAAATTACTTTTATCAGAGGTAGCATCGCTTTAGCAGTAAGGGTTAAAAAAATAGCTGTGACCATGTGATTGAAATTCTGCCCCTTTTACATGCAAGACAAATAACAAAGGAAGAAGGTTTGGTCACACAGTTGTGACTGTCTTGACTTTTTTTATTCATCCTTGTGGATACTCCTGATCCTGATAATTGTCTAGTCATTTCCTTTTCTTCCTTAATCTTCATTGCCCTTCTCTTTTAGCCCCATTTCCAAGTTCTCTTAGCTTCCATCTTGCAGTCAGCATATTGCCCCCAACAATCTGGGTCCTCATTTTACCCACCTTGGAAGGATGGAAAGCTGAGTCAACCTTGAGCCTGGTGAGATTCGAACTGCTGGCAGCCGGTGATCAGCAGAAGTAGCTTGCAGTACTGCACTCTAATCACTGTGCCACCGCGGCTCTTAATATTTTGCCTGATAATCTGTGAAAATTGGAATTTTAAAAAATATGTAAAACCATATTCATACAGGAAGGGTGCATTCTTATTTCAGACCAAACAAGTTAGTTCTTACATACTGCTAATTCAAATTATTAAAAAGATAAAGGTTTCCCTCGCACATATGTGTTAGTCGTTCCCAACTCTAGGGGGCGGTGCTCATCTCTGTTTCTAAGCCGAAGAGCCAGCACTGTCTGATGACAATTCCGTGGTCATATGGCCGGCATGACTAAATGTCGAAGGCACACGAAACACTGTTACCTTCCCACCAAGGTGATCCCTATTTTTCTACCTGCATTTTAACATGCTTTCGAACTGCTAGGTTGGCAGAAGCTGGGGCAAGTAACGGGAGCTCACTCCATTACACGGCGCTAGGGATTATTATCAAATTATAGAGTATCTTTATTTGTTAATTATTGAGTTAGAAAAATAAATTATAAATGTGGAAGCAAATGTATTATGCATAGTTAAAAATAATATTGAATATGTAATTGTAATCTGGAATAGTTGCTGTCTAATGTGTGAACTAGCCACACACTACAATGTAAGACTTTAAAACTTTACAGACTTTAAAAATCTGACTTGCAACTCTTATTAAGATTCATGAAAGCTTTAACTGCTGTTTGCATGTTTCGGTTAATTTCTTCCTTCCACTGAATTTCTTCAACAAATGCCTTTAAAATGCTTCTTTCTTTCTCTTGTACTTTAAAAGGCAGGGACTGGTGGTAGTGAAAATTGTTTAATTTAATAAGTGCCTCCCTGCCTCATCGCTGTATTGCCATCTACCTGCAACACATTGGAAGCAAGCTGTCCATAAATAAAACCAGTTAAAGTGGACCGGGTGTAGTTTGGGTTTGCTAAGATTTGTCACTGGATTCTATTGGTGGGTTCCAAGCCCTATCCTGTAGAGCAGTGTTTCTCAACCTCATCAGCTTTAAGATATGTGGACTTCAACTCCCAGAATTCCTCAGCCAGCAAGTGAAATTAGAGGAGCTACCTTTGTCTCTACTTCTTTCTCATATAAGGAAAGGAGGAAAGCAACAGATTTTCCTGGAGAAGGTAAATGGGAGATACCATTGGGAAAATTCTCTTGGGAGAAATGGGACTTTCTTGAACCTTACTCTAAAAGTGGAAATAAATCAGAAAAGATGATTTTTGGACTGACCGACGATGGATTGCCTATTTGTAGAGACTCAGACTTAAACCAAGTGAAGAAATCTCTGCCAGCCCTACTTTCAATTGTTTTTCGGGATTCCAATCAAGAAAATGTCTTGGCTTCCAAGTGTCAAATGTTGTGAGTTGCTGTTGAAGATGTTCCTTACTGCAGTCTAAACTTTGTTAAAGGTATTAATGCTGAATACTCTGTAGAAAAGCAGATGTTTCCAGACAAGTTTCTCTGGGTTTTTCATTATCTTCCTGCAAAGCTTTTGGCCCAGGCTAATGTTGAACAGAATAAAATACAATTGCTATAAAAGAGACTGGGAGAACGATATGGTTCGTTAAGACTCCTGTTGCTATTCAAATGATTAGAACCGTGTCCTTGGAAACAGATGATGTATTATTGGAGCAACAGCCTTACATGGGAAACAATGTTATGAAAAAGCTACTGGTACAAAATAAAAAGGTACAAGAAACCAAGCAAACTATAAAGTGCTACAGAAAGGTGCAAGGCATGGAATGCAAAAATGCAAAATTAATATCTAACAGCCGTCCCAATGCTGTAACAAGCTTAAGCTTAAGCATTATGTTATAGAGCAGGGGTGTCAAACTCGTGGCCCGTGGGCCGGATGCGTCACGCACTGGCCACCCCCACCCCCGTTTTAGCGAAGTGGGAAAAAAGTCACGATACGTCAAGTGACAACAACATGACAATGTGGGTTTGACACCCCTGTTGTACAGCTAAAACAGCATTAAATGTGATAAAAACTAGCATTACTAGAACCTAAATTAGTAAAAATATTGATATGAAAGGACACACCACCTCTCTACCAGTCAATATTAAAAAGAAATCTTATCTCTGGGAAAGAAAAGCTCAATAAAACAACTTTCCAAGTAAAACGTTAGTAAATGATAACCACAATAGTAGTTGTGCTACTAAAACTACTATTGTGGTTGTAGATGCAGGTAGGGTAATGATACAAATTAAATAACTAAATTAAACCCAACCCCATAATGTGCTAGTTCTGGAATTAAAGTTAGCAACCATCTTAGTTAAAGCCAAAGTTCAGGAACATTTATGAGACAATAAAGAAACTGAATAAGGAAAAGCTGCATAAACAAAGGAAAGTATATGGAGGGATTTTGCACAGGTTTACAAATTCAGTTTTATATTAAATCCACAACTTTCTGGTCCACTTGTCTTTTTTTTTTCTTTCCTTTTAGAAGTGCAGTCTTTAAAAGATCTGAGTCATAAGAGAAGTGGGCTGGGGGTTTCCTATTAAGATGTCTTCTAATACCTTAAAGAGGCAGAACAACTTTATAAGTATTTGCTGTAATCTCAGTAGTAACTTCCTTTCCAAACAATTGGTAATTTGGGCCCAGGGTACTTGCAAGACCACCTCCTACCGGCCTCCCACAGCCCAGTGCGCTCACACAGGACTGCCCTCCTCTGGGTGCTATCGGCCAGACAATATTGGCTGGCGGCCCCCAGGATGAGGGCGTTCTCTGTGGTCGCACCAACCCTCTGGAATGGGTTACCCACTGGCCTCCGGACAGCCCCTGACCTCTGCACTTTCCGCGCCGACCTGAAGACATGGCTTTTTCAGCAAATTCCCTGATCTGCCACAAGATTTTAATTGTCTGGGGATTTTAAATTGGCTTGTTTTAACATTTTTATTGTTATGTTGTTTTTATTCTGTGAGCCGCCCCGAGTCCTACGGGAGAAGGGCGGCATATAAATTTGATTAAATAAATAAATAAATAAATAAATAAATAAATAAATAAATAAATAAATAAATAAATAATTTCTGGCAATTCTGTCCTTTTTGTTGAGATCAAGGCAGAGGAGAAAATTAGACTTTTTACATCCTTCTCTGAGGCCTCTATAGAGGTAATCTGAAACACAATTTATCCACGTGGAACTAATTTCTGTATGAAGAGCAATTAATCTGCCACAAGGTTTAGCTTAGTCAAAAGAGGCAGAAAATGTGAAAGGAACGTCTCTACCTCAATCTAATAAAGTCCCTTGAAAACTTCTAAAAAACATAGTTTTGAGTCTCATCTGTCCCTAATGGAAGGTATGGATGGAAAGTTAGTACCCTCTGGACTGTACAAATCTAGTCTACAGTTGCATGGCAGCAAGGAAATTCAGAAAGATCTCTTTATACTGTCATCCAAATTTTAGCATCCTTTGTTCTGTTTATTTATTTATTTATTTATTATTTAAATTTGTATACCGCCCTTCTCCCGAAGGACTCAGGACGGTGAACAGCCAAAATTAAAATACATACAATATAAAATTTAAAATAATTTAAAAGCAGAATTAAATCGAATTGGCTTCCCAAATTAAAACCCATAACCCTTAAAATAACCCATTAAAATTTTGAGCCAGCCCAGCTTGCTGAAATAGGAAGGTTTTCAAAGTTCGACGGAAGGTCCGGAGGTCCGGGATTAGTCGTATTCCTGGGGGTAGCTCGTTCCAGAGGGCGGGTGCCCCCACAGAGAAGGCTCTCCACCTGGGGGTCATCAGTCGACATTGCTTGACCGACGGCACCCTGAGGAGGCCCTCTCTGTGGGACTGAGTTGGCCGGTGGGAGGTTATCGGTGGCAGAAGGTGGTCTCGTAAATAACCGGGCCCTAAGCCATGGAGCGCTTTAAAGGTGAGAACCAATACCTGTAAGGGTACTATGAATGAAAACTAAAACTTTTCAATATCAAAACAAGCACTCTAGCTAAACTTTCACTATCTATGAATTTTATCAAACCAAGATATATTTGGGTGATACTGTACAACCACCCAAAATTCAAGACTTACATCCAGAATTCTTTGTGATACTAGTAAACCCAAGGAATAACTCACTATGCACACCACTAACGGGCAACTAAATAAGAAGCTAAACCTAAACAGGAAAAAGCCTCTTTGTTTGCAAATGCAAAGAAAAAAAATTGCATTTCTTCATCTCAGACACATCTTCTTGACTCTCTGGATTCTTATTTAGGATATTATAGTGGAATCCTTTTAAAATATGAATGATCTCACGATCCAGGAAGGCTAGCAGAGCCTCATTCATTCATTGATTCAGTTTATAAATTTATGAGGCTGCCCAGCTCTTATTTACATATTTTAGAATGTACCATATTTGTTAATAAGCTGTTTTTATTAGATAAATGTTTGTGCATTCAGAGATACATTCAGAGCATATTTGTGGGTGCTTTCAGAAAATGTCTCTTTATTAATAAATCTGGCCAGTCGCAAATCTTTTTTTCTCAAAAATCGAACTGGCAAAGAAATCTTGCCCTTTTCTCTCAATTTTTCTTTGCTTTTCTGGAAAAGGAGATGCAGCTATTCACTAGTTTTATTTTCTAAGAATGCCTGTAAAGCCCAGGTACACTTGGCATTGCAGTAGCTTCCCATTACTCTACTACTACTACTCTACTGCTATTGCTGTTGTATTTACAATTAGAGAATCTAGAAAGAAATTTAGAGATGATCCTAGGGCCGTGATGGCAAACTTATGGCACGCGTGCCACAGGTGGCACATGAAGCCATATCACTGGGCATGTGAGCTCAGCTCCGGCATGCATGCGCTCACCGGCCAGATGATTTTTGGGCCTTCTGGGCCCACTAGAAGTAGGGAAACAGGCTGTTTCCTGCCTCTGGAGGGCCTGGGGGGGTGGGGAAGGCCCGTTTTTCTGTCTCACCTGGCTCCAGATCCTTTCTAAGAGTCTCTGAAAGCAAAAAACATCACTTCCTGTCCAACCGGAAGTTGGGAAATAGGCCATTTCTGGCCTCCGGAGGGCCTCTAAGGGGGCAGGGAAGGCTGTTTTCGCCCTCCCCAGACTCATAGAGAGGATTTGGAGCCTACCAGGCCATCGCGTGCCAGGAGCGGGGGGGGGAAGGGGGTCATGCGCGCATGCGTGGGGGGGAGTGCATAGAATTATGGGTGTGAGCACACACACACGCAAACCCCTCCACCCCACTCCTCCTGGCATGCGATGGCAAAAAGGTTAGCCATCACTGTCCTAGGGATATCAGTAGATACTAGATTAGTTGCTTCTGACTAGTTGATTGGATAGAATACCATCTTCAACATGAATAGCATCATCATAGTGAGCGTATTCATTTGCCAGATGACTGAACAGGTAGTCCTCAACTTACAACCACAACTGAGCCCAACAATTTTGTTGCTAAGCGAGACAGTTGTTCAGTGTGTTTTTGCCCCATTTTACGACCTTTCTTGCCACAGTTGATAAATGAATCACGGCAGTTGTTAAGTCAAGTACCACAATTGTTAAGTGGATCTGGCTTTCCCATGGACTTTGCCTGTCAGAAAGTCGCAGAAGGTTTATGACTGCAATAGTCATAAATATGATGCAGTTGCCAAGAGCCTGAATTTTAATCAAGTGACTATTGGGATGCTGCAATGATTGTAAGCAGTGGTGGAATGCTGCCGGTTTAACAACCGGTTCACTTCACGTTGAAAATGGAGCATTTAGAAGCTCAGCTGCTTACCTTCCAAGTCAGCAACAGTAAGTAGAATAGAGGGTGGGGAGGGGATCAGCTGTGCCATGCGATTGAGATGAGCTAGAAAGCAGGAAATAAAGGACAGGATAGGGCAGTGGCGGGTAGGCGGGGCCACCTGATCATCAGATCTACCGGTTTGCCCGAATTCCACCTCTGGTTGTAAGTGTGAAAAATGTTCCTAAGTTATTTTTTTTCAGTGCTGTTGTAACTTTATAGAGTCACTAAACAAATTGCTTAAGTCAAGGACTACTTGTACAATAAAAGAGATAACAGCAGTCAGTTGAATAATGAGCAGCTAGAAGAGAAAGGAAAACATACAGTATAATCCGCAGAGCAGTGGCTCTGAGGATCAAAGTAAGGTCAGATCTGTAGCAACAAGGCTCATATTTATGATGAACTGCTAAACCTTTCAGGCAAAAACCTGGCTACTGCAATAGGGAAAGCTGGCCTGACAGAGATTTGAAGGCCCTGGGAAATGAATGATAAAATCTAAATCAGTCCTGGGAATACCGAGGTGTTACACTGTGAAATTGCTTTTCTAAAGCCATCAGTGGAACTCTTCTATTGGCTGGCCTTTTTTTTTTTCTTTAAATATAGCTTTCACAAATCATAGACCTTTCTCATCTCTGTCTCTCTCTTTTACCTTAATTCATTATATAGTCTTCTGAATAGACACATGCACTTGGCATTTCAAAGCCAATTGGAAATACTGAAGCCAGCTCCAAGACCACGTTTCGACAGCGTTTAGAAGTAATCCAGTTAGAAATATTAAAATTAAAACAACCAAGGCTTGATAAACCAGAATTAATGCGAATGGCTCTGTAAAATGGTAGAACAAATTCTGTGGGATTATAAAAAAAAAAAAAAAGTGAAGCCCAATTTCAGTAAATGGATTGAGCAACAGTTGGATGAACATTTAAAGCAAGCAATTCAGTTCTTAAAGCATTGAAAGAACGGAGATCCAGCTTGTAGAATTTAACAGGCATTTCAAGAGAAAGAGACGTCTCACACATTTTTTTTCCTTTTTTCCCCTTTTCTTTCCAGATATACTCCACTGAATTGTGACAATCTCATTTGGTCACTGCCAATATGAAATGCATTTGCCCAAGAATCTGAGTTTCAAAATATTCATAACATCTGTTAACATTTCTACTTGAGGGCAAACCGGCTCCACATTTCAGGTATCTCATGTTCAGAAAAGTAAGACTCCTTACTACCAGCCACCAAAATCATTCAAATGACAACAGCCTCTACAATTCTTGTGGAATGGTTTTGCAGGAGAAATCTGTCATAAATATAACAATATACATGTTGCAAGAGGGGAAAAGAGGGGAGGACTCAGATGGGTGAGAATTCTTGAGTAAGGCTTTTATAAAATCGGCATGAAGTGTTTCAAAAATTGGTCAGGGGCAAAAGTCACACAATGGTGATCAATAGAGATGACAATCTTGTCTATCCTAAAATGTTCTATCAGACTGGAATGATGGGACCAGATTTACTACTGTCTCACTTTGTCTATGTGAAAAAAATCCTTCCTTCCTTTCCTTCCTTCCTTCCTTCCTTCCTTCCTTCCTTCCTTCCTTCCTTCCTTCCTTCCTTCTTGTTTATGTAAATATATTGTTGTTGTTAGTTGCAAAGTTGTATCCGATCCATCGCGACCCCATGGACAATGTTCCTCCAGGCCTTCCCATCCTCTACCATCCTCTGGAGTCCATTTAATCTCATGCCTACTGCTTCAGTGATTCCATCCGGCCACCTCGTTCTCTGCCGTCCCGTTCTTCTTTTGCTCTCAATCTTTCCCAGCATTAGGCTCTTCTTCAGTGAGTTTCATCTTCAGGATCTGGCCTTCTAAAGAGCAGTCAGGATTGATCTCCTCTAGGACTGACCTGTTTGATTGCCTTGCAGTCCAAGGGACTCGCAGGAGTCTTCTCCAGCACCATAGTTCAAAGGCCTCAATTTAAATATATAAGATTACCCAATTTATCCAGATCCCTATTTGAAGTAGCCAAAGTAGTATTTGCTAGAGCTCTATATTAGCATTCGCCTGATAATCCTAATTAGAGTTTAGCAGATGGAGATAAGATTAAAAACAGGAATTTAGCATTTTAGATGTTACTGTTTCCTATTATGCATGTTCCCAAATACTGTATGTTTTTTCTGTCTAAAGGAAAGGGAATTCAAAAAGAATAGCTTTCTTTTACTCAGAAAAACACCATCTATATATATTCACCATCTATATATTGTATGATTCGTGTACCGTATTTTTCGGAGTATAAAATGCTCCAGACTATAAGACACACCTACCTTTTTTGGGGAGGAAAAGAAGAAAAAAAAATCTGCCTCTGCCTCCCAGCAATTGTCCTCCTTGCAGCAAACAGCTTGCTTTAGTTTCATTTTTGTTTTCAGCACAGCCTGATTAGCACAAGAAAAAAAAATCTGCCTCACAGCAATTTGCCTCTTTCCAGCAAACAGCGGAGGCCCGTGTGACAATAGGCAATGGCAATCCCTAAAGCCTGAAACAGCTGAGGGTCGGGAGGCTGATCCAACCAACAATCAACTGCTTGTGCTAATCAGGATGTGCTGAAGCTGAAATGGGCTGTTTCCTGTTTGCTGCAAGGAGGTAAATTGCTGGGAGGCAGAGGCCAAAGGGTGGGGGCTGGTGGGTGGGTGGAGCTACATTCGGTATATAAGACACACCCAAATTTTCACCTCTTTTAAGGGGGAAAAAGTGCATCGTATACTCCAAAAAATATGGTAATTGTTCCTGCTTTTCTTTCATTCCAATTATATTTTTCAAAAAACCCAAAATGAGAACCTCCTCCCACTTTTCTCCTCCATTTCTTCCTCCTTTTTCTCTTCTTCTTCCTCCTGCTCCTCATTCCACTTTCCTCTAAAGTGCTATAGATGTTCTACATGGGGTCTCATCTGTGAGACAGTGTAGGACCGTGGAGGAAACCATTTTCTACTATTGTGCCTTACCTATGAGTATTCTTCCCTTAGAAATCAAACTTGCCCTGATGCCTTTTTCCAAGGCATCGAAAACCTGGCTTTTCCACCAAGGCTAGATTACACCTCGATAGGATTGTTGAGCCCGTGTCATGGCTTGTTTGAGTGTTTGTGAGTCTTCTAACTTTTGTGTTGTTTTTGTTTTAATTCTGGTTGTTTTTATTCTGTAAGCAGTACTGTAAGGTTATACATACGAAATAGGTGGCCTATACATTTACTAAATATGTCACAATTCACTCTTCACAATTGAGACCTAACTGGCTGTTGCTTTTCTTGGTGCAGGGCAACTATGATGTTTCTGGCATGTTCTTTGTTGATATCTGAGGGACAAATGACATGGGTTTTGTAATTTGTTAACCAACATAGTTACTTTGTATTTTAATTTGATTTATTTTCTCTCTTTTAAAATGATGTTGAGGTTTATTAGCTTTTAAGATTCCTAAACTGATAAACAAGCTGGGGACTAGGTCCAGATAAGAAAAGTTTGCTACTACAACCTGAGGTCTGGCTTATCTCTTTTGTAAACTCTAAACAACCTTTTCCCTTACAATTATGCCCCTTCTGACATCAGACCTCATTTTAATGAACCTTTGTGATATTATGGAATGCAAATATGTAACATGTTTGACTACATTTAACTGATTTCCTATGCAAAGGGGAGGTTACTTTTATTCTGTCCAATCAACTTTCCTCTTGCATTTTCCTTGTTGTGTTAACTATAAAAAGGAGTGAAACATGGGGCTCGATGTTCTCTCATCCTTTTACATAGAGAGACCCCACTTTATCAGGGTACCCTAATAAACTGCTTCCAACTCAGTTGGTTATTGGGAAGGTAAACTGAGGCAGAACCTAGAGCCAAATTTGGCTTTCATATCACAACCAACCCACTCCAGAAGTGCAAAAGTTCATATGGCCTAGTATTAAATGGGGTCTTTCCATTTGAACGTTTGCTCCTTTTTAATTCAAATGTACAAATGAGAATACAAATATACAAATGATATACAAAAAGGCTTGATTTATTTTCAGATACTATCATATTTTAATGTCATTATAATTATGTATTTCAGAAACTAGAAGTAGCACAGGCCCCTCTGGATCTGAAAAAAAATATTATGATGGTTTTTCATAGTTATGACCTTTGCAGCATCCTCACTTGCAGTGATCATTTTTTGCGACCTTCTGATAAGCAAAGTCAATGCGGAAGTCAGATTCACTTAACAACCGGGTTACTAACTTATCAACTGCAGTGATTCACTTAACAACTGTGGCAAGAAAGGTTTTAAAATGGGGCAAAACTCACTTAACAAATGTCTCAACAGAAATGTTGGGTTCAATTGTGGTTGTAAGTCAAGGACTACCCATAGTTCCAAGTTCCAAGCCAGAGGTCACAGCTATTGCCCTCTTCAGATATGTCTCCTCACCTATTCCAATAGATTGGCTATAGCTACAAATGGAACTTGACCAATAAATTCAGCGTAAGACAGGGGTAGAATGTCAAAACATAAATCCATTCTCTCCTGGCAAGATCAACCAAGTTGGCCAAAAAACCTAGCCCTTCTTTGTTTAAAGGGCTAAAACATTCTTTCAAATAAAGACCGTTCCGATTGCCGATATTTCTTTTTACAATGTGCCCAAAAATTTTTAAAACATTTGAATAGTTTAAATATATATAAAAATTGATCAAAGTAAACAACAGCAGAGAACTTGAAGAGAACTAAGGTAATGTCTGTTTAAATATTATTGTGGGTAACTTTGAGAAAATGAATCTAAAGCATGTCATATACTGTATAAATCAAGTAAGTAGGTAAGAAGATAGGCAAAATGAGAGGCAGACATTCACACCTGAAATGTGCCAGGTAAACTTCATAGCCAGGAAACTTCAAAGATCTCCAGGAAGTGAGCCCGATTCTTACGCTGGGCATTGAGAAGAAGGTTGTGTTGCTTTTCATACAAAACTTATTTTTTTAAAATATAGAATTGGTGACTAGTGGATTGATCTTTTTCTAATCGGTATTAGTTTAATCTCCTTATGCTTATTTTTCACAACTTGAAAGCAATAGAGAAATCTATAAGTCTTAGGTTATCATTTTTTACTGGCAGATTTTGACCAACGGAATGTTTCTAAAATACATTCATCTGTACACTTTGATCAGTTTAATATACATAATTTTGTTTGTTCTTTCTTGGTTGACTAGGGTACTGTAGCTTTCAAAAGTTCATTCTCTGAACAATAAATGCATTCTCATTCCCATGTTAGGTTGCGTGAATTTGCTGATTCCCTTATATAAAGGAATAAATGATCTAATGAAATGCTGCACCGTAACAGCTGTGAATGTAGATTTTATAGTAATTTAGCCACTTTGAGTTTTTTTCCCTGATAAAATTCAGATGGATGGTTGACTGGTTGTTCAAATAACCTATTCTGTTTGTTTGTTTGTTCAATCAACCAAATGTAACACACAAAAGTTTGAATATTCTGTTTAGTTCTAACGTATTATTCCTCTGGCATTGTTCCAATTTAAAGAGAGCATAATTTCTTTCTCTGTGTTTCAGTTTATTCAAGATGATTTATTATAAGTTGTTTATACTGTTTGTGTCACTAATGAACACAAAAGCTATCTCTTGATCCACGCAGTTGGGAGGGAAAGTCTTTATTGATATATTAGCCAATCAAAGCCAAATTTCCTGAAACTCTTCAACTGGCTGTTAATCATCCAATTATCCAGTAACACGCAGGGCGAAAACCAGCATGTTAGTATTCTGCTATAGCTGATCACTTAGCATTTGCATTCCAATTCTAAGTATAGTAAATCTCTCCTTGTTGAAAGTTCATTTATTCATATCAATTTGAAATACCTAAGCAGTTAGTCTGGACACATCTTTAATTTCATATCATATCCAAAAATAACCTTGGAAGAAACTCAGATTCTGCAGATAATGACAATTTTCACTGAACATGTGAGTCAGGCATGCACAGATTATAGAAAAGATTTTGTTCTTTTAGAGGTCAAGACCCGGTTGCCAATTCTGTGCTGAGATGGACACTGTTGAAAACATGCCATCTATCCATTTTGGACACCTGACAGGTGGGGACTCGAGTGTGAGATAAAATACAACTACTAAAGGAGAAGGAGGGCAAGTTAGCAATTATATATGCTTCATTGAACATTCTCAATTGTTAGAAATTAATTTCTTCAATTCTGGGGAGTGGAAGAAAGGCGTGAATGGATTATAAAACAACGTATCTAGGATTTTCTCTGCTCCAGTTTGATCATTGTAGATCTCAGGCTTAGAACTATTTGGTATATGCTCTGGGAGTTTTTATAGCAATAATCTTTACCCTGATATAATTAATATGATGGGGTGGGGGCAAAGCTTCACTATTGCCTCAAGCATGAGCAGTTTGTTTCTCTGTGTATAAAATAAGGAAAGATAGCTTGTATGATCCTTTTGTTGGATCATACAAAAGTATGAAGGCTATTGCTTAACGCATTGTAAGCCACCCTGAGTCTCCGGAAAAGGGCGGCATATAAATCGAACCAATAAATAAATAAATAAATAAATTTTATTTTATTTTTGATACAGATTTGTCTAGATTTTTTTTCCTCCTGAATTCCTTGATATATCTGTGTCTAGAACTGGCAAACTACTTGGTGCCTTCCAAATATTTTAGATTATAAATATCATGAGCAAGTTGACAATATGGAAAGCATTGTTGAGAACATTTGCCTGTCCCAGGTTAAAAAGAACACCACAATATTAAAACATATAACCCTGTTTGAACTAAATTATTTGATACGTGCAAAGAATATGAGAACCAGAGGTGGGTTTCAGCAGGTTCTGACCAGTTCTGGAGAACTGGTAGCGGAAATTTTGAGTAGTTCGGAGAACCGGTAGTAAAAATTCTGACTGGTCCCACCCCCATCTATTCTCTGCTTCCCAAGTCCCAGCTGATTGGGAGGAAATGGGGATTTTGCAGTAACCTGCCCCTGGAGTGGAGTGGGAATGGAGATTTTACAGTATCCTTCCCCTGCCATGCCCACCAAGCCACGCCCACCAAGCCATGCCACGCCCACCAAGCCACACCCACAGAACCGATAATAAAAAAATTTGAAACCCACCACCGATGAGAACCCTAAAAATATAGTTTTAGCCATTGCCAACAATGATCTCTATTATGGATCCCCCTTTTGGGTAATGGTTAAGAATATTGTTGCTTCAAGTGGAGGTTGAAGCAATGTTCTATGACAGGGGTGTCAAACTGGTGGCCCATGGGCCAGATGCATCACACACAGGCCATGCCCATCCCAGCTCTGTGAAGAGGAAAAACATCGCAAAACGTCACGTGACAGCAACTTGACACTGTGAGTTTGATACCTGTGTTCTATGATAAAAGAGAATTATATCAATTCTCTTGATATCCCTGTAAAGTCAAAGAGAGTCAACCTCAGTACATCAAAACCACACAATGGTGTTAATTGGAGCATTACCCCTAACAATCCTTGAGGATTCCTGTTTAATTCTAACATAGGAGACTAATCCAACAATCCAATTGTTGATTGATTAAGAAAAACAAACTGATCTTTGAAAAAAATAAAATGAGAAAGGATCTTTTGTGGGATCTAAATAACTAAGGACACAAATAATTTGTTCCTGAATAAATCCACAGGAGCAGGTTTCTGGTCTTATAAAGAATCTGTCATTCTGGGCAGAGTAAGGTTGTATCTTTTAATATTTTTAGGAGAATAAAGATGAAAAATGAAATCAATTTACCAAAATTGTAATCCACAAGATGCAATAGTTTTGGAAAACCCGTCCTTCTTCTGGAGAAATGAAACCTAATGGACAATTCTATTCTAGACTATTATAGCCCTTTTTAGAGCAACAAATAAGTATGTAAACAAAGTTTTATCCCAAGATGGTGATGATTGAAAATTCAATACAGAATAAAATTAAAATTGAGAACACAAATGAGAGTAACAGTGGGGAAATTATGTACATCTTTTCTTCTCCTATTACAGAATGTATGGCAGTTGGTTCCAAGGGCTGAACATTTCTCTTGAAAAGCGAAGAAAATATGAAGGGTTTGCTGAAATGCTGTTCAGTAATTAGAGAAAAGAGCTAGAATCTTCCAACAGAAGCTTGGCTAAGACTGAGCTTGTCAATGAAAAGGTCGTCAGTTCAGCAGTTCGAATCCCTAGTGTCGCTGGGGTGAGCTACTGTTACTTGTCTCAGCTTCTGCCAACCTAGCAGTTTGAAAGCACATAAAAATGCAAGTAGAAAAATAGGGACCACCTTTGGTGGGAAGGTAACAGCGCCTTCGGCATTTAGTCATGCTGGCCACATGACTACGGAGACGTCTTCGAACAGTGCGGGCTCTTCGGCTTTGAAATGGAGATGAGCACCACCCCCTAGAGTTGGGAACGACTAGCACATATGTGCGAGGGGAACCTTTACCTTTATACATGCTACATTTTTATTGTAGACCCCACTTTACAGTCCATTATTCTTTTAGATCAATGTTTAAGGTAATAAAAACACATTTTGTTTTATGTACTCCCACCCAGCCCAGTCCATAGTCCAAATACATGGATTATAATTCTCACCAATTTTGAGTTCCAGAACGAAATCAATTCTCAATCTCAGAAGAAAACTGAACGAAATGAATGCAATTAAACTGGATACTAACAACTTTATACAGTAAACAGCCAATGAAACTCATTGACTAAAACTTGAACATCTGAGATAAAGCTGTTGCCATGGCTCTTTGGCAGAAGATCAATGGCTTCAAGCCTAGAATTCATGCTACGATGTATAGGATTTACAGTACTATATAGTTAAAGAACAATATAAATTTGTGTTCCTCTAGAGATTCATATGGTACAAGCATGTTTTTCATCCTTCTGCCTATCTAAAGTTTAATTACATTTAACAATATTGATTGCTTTTTTTAAAAAAAACTATTCTACAATTTTCCTGCCTTTTCTGTAATATATAGCATTTAGAAGAAGAAAAAACCCATCCAAGTTTACTACATATTGCTGTTCACCATCTACTGTATAAGGTAAGCATTTTGTTTACTGTAGAGTCTTAATCTTAGTGCTATTGTTAATCTAAGAGATTAATATTATTTTTACCCTACTTTGTTTTATTTTTATTCTATTTATTTTAATTTCTGTTCCAATACTTTGGAAATACTGTAGTACTTCTGCATATTATGTGCGGAATAATGTTGAGAGTCTTCAGCTGCCTTCTTTGCCTTCTTTCCTGAACTGCCAGAGTCTCATTTGCTTTTTCTGTATTTTCCACAGCAGTAAGGGATCAAATCTGTATTTTTCATGTACTGCATTTGCATTTATTTGTTTTGCATATATTTATGTACCCCAAACACAGTAGTCCATTTCTCCCCAAAGATCCAGTAGGAAAAGGGTAACCTTACAGTATTTATACAGTACTACTACGTTTACCATACAATCCTATTTTGCACTATATGCAGTATTATTGCCTAGGGCACAATAGTAAATACTTATATTAAGAACTGTTGTTATGTACGTACATTATATCAGTGAGTTATTGTTCTTGTTATTAAAATGTTTTATAATGTTAAAAATGTTCAGTTCATTGAAAGATAACCGAAATTGCTTGAAATAAAAGTGGTTTAAGGGGAAAAAGCATTTAAGGAAGGAAAGACTTTAAGGGGAAAGTAAGACGGTTTATGGGACAAAGTGTTCTGGACTGTTCAAAACATTTTTCTCACACCAAAGAGAGGGAAAATGTTCCTCAGAAGGTTTTCCGGATATAAGAGAATGTTTTATTAAGTTTATGTAAAAACATACAGTAACAGTATAGAAAAAATGCAACTATTATACATGCTGTAAAAATACAGTACTTGGTGTAAATCAAGTTATATACCCTATAACAATGATGGTTAACATTTTTGGTGCTGAGTGCCCAAAGCGTGCATGCGTGCGAATGCATGCGCACGTGCCCCAATCCCCAAAATGCAATGCAAGCATCCCCCCGCACATGTGCCCTGGCCCCATGCATGCGCACGTGTTCCCCGCGCATGCGCCCCCCCAGCACATGCACCCCAGCCCCCGTTTTGGTTTCCAGGTTGGTTCTCCTGCATTTTTGCCTCCCGTGCCTTCCCTGATCTCCTCAGTCTCTCTCCCCCCAGCGCGCCCTAGCTTTCTCCTGCATTTCTACCACAGAGAGGCACCTGCGGAGAGTGGAACCTGCAGAGATTGGGGAAGGCACGGGCAGCAAAAATGCAGGAGAAAGTTAGTGTGTGCTGGGGAGAGAAACTGCTGAGATCGGGGAAGGCCCCGCACATGTGCAGCAGAGACCCGAAGACCAAGTGGCCGGCGGGACGCATGCATGCATGCATGGTGGAACTGGGCTGGGCAATGGCTGGCAGGCCCGGAGAGAGGGCTCTGTGTGCCACCTGTGGCATGAGTGCCATAGGTTCGCCATTGCAACCCTATAAGGATTATCAACAATTACAATAGTTTCATTAACATGCACTCACATCACTCTTGCAGAAATTCATGAAAATGCACTGTCACGAACCAAAAAAAATTGGAGATTAAGAGATCACAGATCCAGGTAGATTCATGATTGACATACCAGCCTAGCTTGGTAAAGAGGATTCTCTTCAGTAGAATTGTAATCGGAGCTGCCAATAAAAAGCAATAGCTGGTGAGCTTCTCCTATCTTATTAGGGCCAATTTTTGGGTTTGGGAGATCTACAGTAAAAATAAAATGCCCAGTGATGTTTTTTTTCCCCCAGCTACCTTGACAGTAGCAACTCTAATCTAAAGGTGGCTTACAGCTGCTATTTTCATCACTCACCTTATATATACTGTAGCACTGTACTGTATTGAATCTGAGATCGTTTTTTAGACAATCTTTTGCTGATGAAATATACTTACCCTGTGAAGAAGAATGACACATCTGAACCACTCAGGTAAAAATTTCTTCTGTTACCTTGTGTACAGGTACAATATGGTACAATATTAGAAGACATTCTAGTTTTAGAGATAGGGTATCATTGGTCAGTCCTCATATCTCTCCTAGCTGTGTCTCCATAATTAAAATTAAATGATAATGCAAACTTTTTTTTTTAAAGTCAAGCCACCCTTGACTCCTGATGACTACATTTACCTGGATAAGATTTGTCTTGGTAACATTGTTTGAAAGGGCTTTGCCAGTGCTGTTTCTTTGGGCTGAGAAAGAGAGACTGGTCCAAGGTTACTTAAGTGGCTATGTATTTAAAGTAGAACTTCAATGTCAACTCGCAAAGCATCCCTGGCCTGCTCTTGAGTTGCCATAGGCAGATAGGAAAACGGCAAAGCAGCACAGCAGCCAAAAACAAAAGCACATTCCAGACATATCTGTCTCAAGGCTGTCTCCCAGGGTTACCCAAAGCAGCCAGAGGGGAGTGAAATTGCTCTGTTGGCAAATGTGACTGATGACACACCCTGGGGGAGGGGGGAAACAGGATCAGGTCTGGGCCGTAAATTATGTGGGGTCAGAGTTGACTTCACTTGGACTGTGCCAACATGAAGCTCCTAATAAATAACTGTATTTCTTTTGAAGTTTGGCTCAAGGCTCATGATTTAATTAGGGCATTCGTCAAAACCCTGACATTCAACTCATATTCTCTTGGTTTCTAGACTGGTACCTTCAGTTACTGTACATCAAATGGAACTGAGGTACTGTACATCAAATGGAAAGCAAGCCAATACTCATACTCTATTTTAAATTAAATGTTTTCATGCTGAATCAACAGCAGCGTGACCACTGAAATCTGAACCTGTGCTGTAAGTGCAAATAATTTTCCTGGGCCTGTCTGGCTATACCATAAAGCAAAAATTCACAGCCTGAGGCCCTTGGACAATGTGCAGTCTTCCTCCACAACTTGCTGCTGATGTGCTTGTGTCAAAATTGTAAAATTAAATATACAGAAAGTAATTAAATTTAACATTCATAACATGCTGTATTGAATCAAATTGAGTTTTTGATTTCGCCATGTCTGTTCATTGCTTTTGGACTCACAGACTTTTGCAACTTCCTGTGGCACTACCAATCTAAACTAAAATACAGTACTGTAGATGCTGTGCAGCAGGGGTGGGTTCTACTTACCTTTACTACTGGTTTGCAATGGGGCCGCGTGCGTACAGAAGCTTCCACACCTGCGCAGAAGCTTCCTGATGACATCGGGGTCAGTGGGCGGAGCCTCCTGCCGGTTTTACTACCGGTTCTATAGAACTGGTCCGAACCGGGGGCAACCCACCACTGCTGTGCAGTAACATAATTACTGTAAGTATAGTACAGTAGTTCTGTAAATTGTAAACACACTGAAATAAAATAATGTACAGGTCAGCAATTTAACAAAGCACTGTTTCATCTTCTTACAAAATGCATATTGTACAGTAGATAATTTTAAAATTATTTGTTATCTTACATTTTCAACTATCCTGTGCTATAATCTCCGATGCCTTTCTGAGTTTTCTTCCTTATATCCTTACAATATTATATTGTACAGTACAGTACAATTTTAATATTCTTCTTTAAAAAAAACCAGGCTACATTATTTTAAAAAATCTGATTTATATATAGTACAATAACATAAACTACAAAGTTTACTATAGTACAGCAGGGGAAGGAAATTAATACTGAAGTTGTGCAATACTGTATCTTTAAACCTATCTAGTACTCTAAATGAAAGATTTCTATGAAGACTTTTTAATAATCAGTTAAAGTAACTGAAGATAATACTATTGTAGACATAGAAGCATTTCCATAGTCATGTTTTGCTAGAAAATATATAATTATCACATTCCCCACCCCAGTACTACAAAGTACCTCTTGATTCCCTTAACAACTACACAGTTAATATAATGACCAAAGAAAACTGTAAATCCCAATCTTTATTTTTTTAATGGCCGATGTGATAAAAATGTAATAAAAATTAGTCTGGTCTTGTGATCATTGCTTAAGACCATAGCAATTTATGACCAGAATTACGAAATTCTAACTGTAAATTGAGCTATACCTGTGCGTGTCTAAAAACCTGGACTGAAGCAGGGTTTTTTACTACCTGTTCTGTGGGCGTGGCTTGGTGGGCGAGGCTTGGTGGGCATGGTAGGGGAAGGAGACTGCAAAATCTCCATTCCCACCCCACTCCAGGGTAAGGATACTGCAAAATCTTCATTTCCACCCCACTCTGGGGCCAGCCAGAGGTGGTATTTGCCGGTTCTCTGAACTACTCAAAATTTCCACTACCGGTTCTCCGAATTACTCAAAATTTCCGCTACCGGTTCTCCAGAACCTGTCAGAACCTGCTGGATTTCACCCCGGACTGAAGACATTCAGAGGCTATGATAATGTATGGGTGGACTTTCTACTAATGTCATGAAAAGTCTGATTCTCTGTGGTCAAGTTTTTATTCAACATTTAAGATATGAGTTCTATTATATATAGATTTATTCTAACATGTTTTGTCATTCTTTTTTAGTGTTTTGTATCTTAAATGTTTTTTAAAAACCATTTAATTCCCATTTGGGTTTTTTTTTCCTTTTCTTTAGTTAGAGATTAAATCAATTTGATGTTTAATCCAGAATAGAAGCCCTCAAGAAATCCCCAGTATCTTCATTCATCTCATTCCTGGACATCACTATTCATTTACTTCTTCAAATGTGATTTTTCAGTGAGCATACTTTGATGTTCTTGAACTGAATTTATAACTGGAAGATCAACGTGACAGATTTATTTGGGTAATAACCTACAAAAATAACTGACATTCATGAAGATAAAGATGAAGAGTATTCTGGGAAGCTGATAAAACATCCCAGAAGAAGACCATGAAAAGTCACTTCCATAGCTTTTCAAGAAAACTGCACAGGTATATTCACATACTCATAAGGAGACAACCTCCACTTGAAGGCATATTTTTATTTTTTGACAGCTTTGTTAGGTCTCCAGTACTTTATCACAGTTAGGTTGCCATCTTTGCAAAGCAAAGCAAAACAAAACAAGAATAAAATAGAGAAAAACATCTTTAATAAAAAGACTAGTCGAATCAAATTTCAAAAAATTATACTATGTTTCTAAAACTCATTGTTACCAAATCTTAAACAAGGAATCAATTGATCCTTGGCCGTACAGATTCATACTATCCAACCTTGCACCGCTTTTCATGCAAAGTCAATTCAAAGGAAACTTCTACACAAATGTTTTCATAAAAATACATAATAATATAATAAAGAGTTGGATATATCCAAAATACTTCAAACAAAATACTTCATAACAAAACATTGATACAGTTCATCCTTAACTTCCTTTCAAGGAGCATGAGTTATTAATTAGTGAGTCATAATGATAATATCAAAGATGCTACAAGTGGGTATGTTCAAAAATGGGCATTAATGTACCTTCAAATTTATATTTATGTTATGCCAGCTTAAACAGGACAAGAGCCAACTTTTTAAAAATGTTATTTGATAGAATTTTGTTTTGTGATCTGAAACCAGAGCCAAGTACTTAAATCATAGAATTTTGCATGGTGATGTCTTGACATGTATTTTATCATTTTACCTGTGTCCTCCTGAAAAGTGGTACAGATGGGTGAATCTGACAAAACTGGTTTGCTCAGTTTCTCATTTTTCACATTTTTAAATTCATTCCATTTGATTAGTACATTACAATTTTTCTTAACAAACTCATCCTGCATGCACCTTTCTTTGAACATACTGTATATGCATTTGATGCATATCTTTTAAAAATATACACTTTTAATGTAAAGCAGTCAGATGAGGAGACCCAAACTCATTGGTAGTATCACATTGCAATGAACAAAGACCTACATTCAGTTTTGTAGCTACTAAGATTGTTGGCCAAGTAGGTACATAAATAGCCAGGGAAATGATTGAAGCCTACAGGGAAATGGGCCCTACAGGAGTGCTGTTTACCATCAGCTTATCAGATACTCAGGAAATAACGACTTAATAGCTGACCATTGACACCCAAATCAACAACTAAAAAGCCACACACAATCAGGCACTACATAAATACTACTCACAGAATAACCGAAAGCACACATTCTGGAGAGAGAGAAGTTCTCTGAGGATGGGCTTCAGCACGAGTTCAAAAGTTCAGAAGACTAAACCTCTGGTTCCAGGGACTGACCCAGATTGGATCCTACAACTTTTAATTTTAGCTGAAAACAACATTATGGATTTTGAGGAAGGGATAGATATTGGCTTATAACTGCATTTTTGGGTACAGATAAGAGCAGGAAATGAAAATATGGATGTGCAACAAAATCTCAATATCTGAACCAAATCTAGGATTAGTAATTTTGCAACTTTGAAACACATACACACATACTATGCACAACTACTTCAGATTAAAAGCATATTCAATACCGGCTATTGAATAAGCAGGTGATACAACACTGCCTATTTATTCTCTTTGCATTATTGATAATCTTCCAGAAGGTGCTCATTTTACAACCCTGCCTAATAAATGATAGTTTTAATATTTATGCCTCTGTATCTCTACATCTAATTTAATGCTCTCGTTAGCATGTTTTGAATTCCTGAAATGTTCGTAAACAGAAATCTGTTTCATAGTTATGATTTCCATTCTTATATAATGTTTAAACTCTGGAACAAAGCACCACACTCCTCATTCTGGTTATTCTGTTTGCAGTTAACCCTTTTCTAATCAAGAAACACAAATCTTCTCAAAAGAAATAAAAGAAAAAAAAAGGAAGAAAAGGAAGACTTGTTATTTGATATAATTTAAATAAATAAATAGAAGCTCCATGCTAAATAAAGAGAAAGGACTCTACCTTAGCTAATTAAAATTAGAGTAGCATCATGGAAGTAAATGGACCTTCACTGATTTACATTAGCTAAGGATTTGGCCAATTAGTAATACAATAATTATAGCAGCAAACATAGCAACCACCTTATTTAAAGTTGAAATCTGGTTGGACAAAATAAAATATGGAAATCTTAGCTTCTTTCCTATTTCTTATAATGTGGGCCTTGTGGAATAAACAGATAGCAATCACAACCTGGTGAGCTATTTCTACTTTATTGTAAAGATACATTGACAGAATCTTGCAAGTCTGGAAGTACAATCCTTTCCTCCCATCTCTTTAATAATGCAACTACTATTCAGTTTCAGATTCTGCTTTCTTTTGTTTGACATTCCCTGGGCAGTGTCTCTTTGCCCAGGCTGCCAAAGGAACTAGAGAAAACTGAGGGAACTAGAGGAGAAGCCATCCTATACCTAATTCTTACTAATAGAGAAGAAGTGATAGAGGGAATGGAACAAGGGTGAAATGCTACCGGCAAAACCTGACTCAATAACAGTAAATGTGAGAGGGATCTTGGAGTCTTAGTGGATGATCATTTAAACATGAGTCAGCAATATGTGGCAGCAGTCAAAAAAAAAAAAAGCTAACTGTTCTGCTCCAGCTCCGGATTCCCGAGGATATTGACACATACCAACAGTCCTTATCAAATTTATTAAGTAGCAAGAATAAACCAAAGTCCGGCAAAGGTTGGCAACCAGCCCAGAAAACAAGATACAATAAGACTTTTCCAAAAATGCTCTGATGATAATTACAAGTTGTTTCCAGCAAGAAACTTACTAACCCTGTGTGACTTAAATAGGCTAAGGGAGTGGCCAATTATCTTCAAGCCTTACTTTCAAGGAGACCTCCTCCTCCTGAATAGCCAACTCCTGCCTCAATGCTTGAGCATTGAGAAGAGGCTCCTCCACTCTCCACTTGAAGGAGCCTCTGGAGGTCCTGAAAGCCCTGGCTGAGTCTCTGCCTCTGGCACCACATACTCTTCAGCCTCCTCACTGTCCGACGTGAGCGCTGGCTCTGCAGACTGCTGGCGCGACACCACACCAGCCTCATCATCGGGATCAGCCATGATCCGCTGACAGGCCACAACACTAATATAATCCTTGGTTGTAGAAACAGAGGCATAGAATCAAAATCATGTGAAGTGCTACTTTATAAATCCTTAGTAAGACCACACTGGGAATACTTCATCCAGTTTTGGTCACCACATTACAAAAAATATGTTGAGGCTTTGGAAAAAGTGCAAAGAAGAGCAACTAAGGTGATTAAGGGCCTGGAGACAAAAACATATGAAAAACAGTTGCAGAATTAAGTATGGCCAGTCTAGAGAAAAGAAGGACTAGGGGTGACATGATAACAGTATTCCAATTTTTGAGAGGCCCCCACAAAGAAGAGGGGATCAACTTATTTTCCAAAGCACCATAAGGCAAGCCAAGAAACAATGAATAGAAATGAATCAAGGAGAGAAACAACCTGGAACTAATGAGAAACTTCCTAACAGTGGGGACATTTAACCAGTGGAACAGCAGAAGTTGTAGATGCTTCATCACTGGAGGTTTTTAACAAAAGACTGGACATCCACCTATCTAAAATGGTACAGGGTCTTCTGTTTGAGCATGGGATTGGACTAGAAGACCTCCAAAGTCCCTTCCAGCTCTATTCTGAGTCAAGGTCTTTCCCACATACCATCACATATAGTGAGAAGAAAGATCTTTTTGCTGTGTAAAATCAAAGGTGTATCTCATGCATCATCTAGGAAAGCCACCAGCAGGATATTTATATGATAGGGCTCCTCTTGTTTTGTCAATAATAATATTGGGAGATATAATCCCTTTGATATTGGAAAATAGAGCAGGATTAGATCTACCAACTAATTTCTCTCTTATGAAAGCACTTATTAATTAATTTTAAATTATCATTCTTATTATTCATTGCATGTGCTTATATGACTTTTTTCTACCTTAGGTATAAAACAATTGCTGTAACATAGCAAGACATGAAGAGGAGTCACTATTTGGTGTTAGAACTCAGGCAATCGAAGTCTTAGCCAATTCCATTTCTGAGCCTATCGGATCTTTCTAAAAATTATTGGGATTAAGTCACCTAAAACACATTTTATTTTTCCTATGATGGAAAGCATCAATTACTTTCTGTGAGTGAAATAAGCACTTTGATAAAGTGAAGGATTGTTATGACTTTTCTGCTGATCACACAAAATACCAAAGTCAAAGTGCATTCAAAAATTACAACATATAAAATCAATCCACAATATTAGAAAAAATAATACAAGATCCAGGCATGCTTAATCAATCAATGATAATAATAATCCAATACCCAACACCCTCCTTTTCAAGATATTTTATTTACAAATCTATTTTATTTACAAAGACACTATGGTGACTTTTAAGGATAATTAAGTGTACAATCTGATTCATCACATATAGAAATAACTGGTTTATCCAACAGTACTAGTGACTATGGATCAATCACTGATTGTACAGAGTAGGTGCTATTATGGCAACTCAAAATGACTGTTGTCTACAATCATATCAGATATAATTTCTTTCTATGCCATCATTCTCTTCAGCTGCTCAATGTGTCATCTCTAAATGTTCCCCGAGAAATTGCTCAGATTCACACTGTGAAATAACTGATTCAGAATTACTGTCCAATTGTCTTGATAATAATTTTGTCCTTCACTTCTGGATTGAACAATATTTCTTGTTTCATCTTTTATTTTGTCCATCTCAGCTATTCTTGCTATAATTTCATGTTAATTTCTTCATCTATATCATGGGTGTCCTGCTTGCCTAGGCCACAGTGAGTGAAGAGTGAATTATCTTGGGCTGCATATAAAACATATAATATAGTTAATGTATATAAATCACATAATAATGTTAAAAGTTTACAATTTTCTGGGGTCGCATTACTAGCTCTCCAGGGCTACATGTAGCCTGCCAGCCAATATTATTACCGGTTCTCCGTACTACTACAAATTTTTACTACCAGTTCTTGTGAACTGGTACGAACCAGGAACAACCCACCACTGATATTGCTACTACTAAAAAGCTTTAAAGCCCGCAATTTAAGTATTCTGGATATGTATGCTGAATACCCTAGTCAATGAACAAATTATCTTCCTCTAAATTCTGATGGATTTTTCAGCCATCCTAGGAAGAATTCAAGTGGTGTTAGAAATGTGAAAGCTTTCCTCTGTTTCTGACAGAATGAATGAGAGGCAGATAGGTTTTGAGCCAGGAAATATAAAGAAAATTCATTTCTTTCAAAGACGCCCATCAAAAATTCCTTCTCCTCTCTTCCGGTAAATGGTAATCCTCGACTTACAACCATTCATTTAATGACCATTCAAACTTACAAGAGCACTGAGAAAAATGACTTATGACCGTTTTTCACACTTATGAAGATTGCAGCATCCCCATGTTCACATAATCAAAATTCAGACACTTGGCAATTGACTCGTATTAATGACGGTTGCAGTGTCCTGGGATCCCCTTTTGTGACCTTCTGACAAAGCAAAATCAATGGGGAAGCCAGCTTCACTTAACAATTGCAGTGACTCACTTAATAACCGTGGTAAGGAAGGTCGCAAAATGGGACAAGCAGAAATTCTGGGTTCAGTTGTGGCCATACATTGAAGACTACTTCTATTAGCAGCTGTATCCATAACAACACATAATGACATCAAAACAGTGAAGTTGATGTGATGCACCAATAGCATCTATAAAGTTATTATGTGTGATGAAACCTGCATTCTTTTAATGATGATATCATTACTTACATGTAATCATTTGTGGGTTGTCTTCTCCATCCACGAATACTTGAGTATTCAAGTAGAAGCTATTAGCAATTTCGGGAAGAAGGAAAATAAACAACCACATGGCAGGATGATGTATATATATATATATATTAATGCATTTTCTGCTAAAGATTTTGGTTTAGAAATCTATAGATGGAAGTATTTTAAAAGTGTATAATGCAATTCAGTGACACCTGAACTTTGTCCCTTAACATTTAATTCTTAGATTTAGAAGCTAGGGAAGAAAATTGTACTCTTCTGAGGGCTATCCAATGAATAAAAATGTGGTTCTTGTGTCTGAATGAATTTCAATGAGCCCATGATGGGTTTGCATATGAAAGAGGTCAGAAAAAGAACATGTACTTGGATTTTCATGGAGGATGTACAAGACTTGAACTGCCCATTGTAGGAGATGACTCTCCATGTTCTAGTTCCCTCATGTATTCAATTTTTAAGATTCACAATTTGAGTTAATTAAGCAATACAGCACGATGGGCCATGTTTTGTGGCACCATTACTACATGCTTCATTTCTTTAGGGAAGCACAAGGTTGAAGGCTGTTGTATTCAACTGCCTCATTGCCACAAGCATTAAGTCAGTGGCGAAATCCAATTTTTTTTTACTACTGGTTCTGTGGGCGTGGCTTGGTGGGCATGGTGTGGCTTGGTGGGCATGGCAGGGGAAGGATACTGCAAAAAACATATCAGAATATCTTGAAAGTGTTGAAATTGGTAATAGAAGTCCAGTGTTGTCTAGCGGTTGTCTAGCACCAAGCTAATGGGAGATTGTGAGTTCAAGTCCTGCCTTAGCCATGAAAGCCAGCTGAATGATTCTCTCTCAGCCTAACCCACTTTATAGGGTTGCTTTTGTGGGGAAACTAAGTGAAGGAAGGTGTGTTGGATATGTTTGCCACCTTGAGTTATTTGTAAAAATAATAAAGGCAGGATTGAAATAAATGAATAAAATATACAAATTAACTCATATACTTGTTCAAGAAGCTCAGTTCAGGTCTACTGATATTGGAATTTCCCTCCAAATCTAATTCTGGAGCATCCCAGAAACAGCAAAACTTGTTTCTTTACATTACCATAATGTACATAAAGGACCTGTCATGAAAAATATAGACAGCATTTTGTTGAAATTGACCTACTTACTATAAAAACTGTTTAAGAACTCTTAAGAAGATGGGCACAGGAATATGAAGGATTTGGCAGGTTATATCTGAAAGCTATCTCATATTACAGTGTACAGATTGATTGAAAACTACTAATTTATTTGTCTGTAGAAGTCCAGTGTCCTATAACAGACATTTTCACAAGCTTCTAATTTACTGAGCATTTGCCCAATTATAGTAATATATTGGGGTCTGGTTCTGAATACATCTATAAATTGCAAATTTGATGAACTACTCTGATCCCAGACTTCTAATGAACGAATGACACATCACTTCAGACCAACTTGCTGCCACAGCTATAGCTGCTAGGCTGATTTTTCCATCATAAGTTAAATCAGCTTTTTCAGAATTTCATGCTGTCACTCACCACAAATGAGGGCCATCAAGAGCAGCATCCAGACCATCTGAAAAGCTATCAAGAG